>NC_091772.1:23098603-23398603 GCF_029378745.1 Bos indicus
CATTCCTTCCAGATGGAAAAAATATTACTAATTTAGGGTTCTTATGAGAGTTAAATGAGCAACTTGATGTACAGTAGAACATGGGGCAATATCTCACACAAGATGTAAAGGAAGATGATGATGATAAAATCCTCTCTCCATTACATGATTTAAAAGCAATATTTTATGAGCGCTTACAGACATAGTACTTAAAACTACTCTGAATATATACTGGATAAAACAAAAACGAATTAGGGAGATTATCAGAGAAGCTCTTGAACAAAGTTAATCAACTTTCTTAATACAAACAACATAGAGGCCAACTGGGACATATCTTTCTCTTCATTTGTTTTCCACTAATAAAAGGACAAAATAAAAATTTAAATGTAGATGAAAACTTTGAAAATGACAGGAAGATCCAAAAGAAGGATGGAATAAAAGGAAAACTCTTTGTTTTAGGGTTTCTCAGTTTACAAAATGTTTTAACATACATACTTTTATCTCTAAGGTAGAAAGATAATTTCACACTATTTGTATGGTGTTAAGTAACAAGAAAATGAAAATCCACATGATATAGGCAATAAACAGTGATGTTAAAACTAGAACTTAGGTCTTCAAATCTTAAGAATCCATCAGAAACTGAAATTAAAAATATAATTTGGAATAGAATAAAATATGAAATATTTAGGGATAAATTTGACCAAATATGTTCCTAAGAGAAATTAAAGAAGATGTAGATAAGAGATATATACCATGTGGGTCAAAAGACTCAATATTTTTATGATGTCAGATTCTCCCCAAATTCATCTATAAATCAATTCAACTGCAATAAAAATTCCAACAGAATCTTGTACAAATTGACAACTTGAATCTAAATTTATTATAAAGAAATGCAAATAACTAGAATAGTCAATACAATCTTGAAAAGAAGAAAACAGTTGGAGGATTTCTACTATCTGATTTCAAGGCTTATTACATAGCTTATTATCAATACAAATTGTACTGGTATAAATATAGATATACAGAATGGCTAAAATCGATCTGTATATCTAACACCAAAGGTTGGCCAAAATGTGGAGCAACTGCAGGGCTCACACACTAGTAGTGGAATGTAAAACTTACCACCACTCTGTAACTCAGTTTGGCAACTTCATTTTACTACATGGCATTTACCCAAGCGAAAGGAAGGCATAATTCCACACAAACATGTATACAAATCTTCATAGAAAACTTAGTTATAATGGCCAGAAACAAATGAAATTTCCATACACTAATACATTTTAAAAACTGTAGTGTACCCGTACACTAGACTGTTACTCAGCACTAAAAAGAGAAAACTGTAGGAACATGAATATGGATAAATCTCAAATAGAGTATGCACTATATGTTCCTATAGAAATAATACGTTAGATCATGCGAACTAACCCACTATGCATTATTCAGTTCAGTTCAGTCGTTGTCGCTCAGTCATCTCCAACTCTTTGCGACCCCATGGACTGCAGCAAGCTAGTCTTCCCTGTCCTGGATTATTATTCAATATAATGGATTATTATTCAGTGATAAAAATAAAAACTACAGATACACTCAAACACTTGGAGGGATTTTTAAGAGCATATTATGAATTTGGAGGGATTTTAAAGGCATATTATGAATTAAAAAAAAAAAAGTCAATCTGAGCACCTAAATTAGCCTTTATGACATGTTAGATGAGATTGAATTAATAAACATAGACAGGACATTCCATCAAAAAGCAGCAGATACACATTCTTCTCACATACACATGGATCTCCACAACAGATCATATGTCAGCCCACAAAACAACTCTTAAATTTATTTAAGACTGAAATCAAATCATATTCTTTTCCTACTACATTGGTACTGACATTAGAAATCATTTACAGGAAGAAAAAAACATCACAAATGTAAGATGATTAAGCGTAAGATCATCTGAATAGATGTATTTGATAGAACTGGACAAAAACTCATTTATGGTAAAAACTCTCAACAAAGTTGTGTATAGAGGGAATGCACCAAAACACAGTAAAGGCCGTATGTGACAAGCCCAGAGCTAACGTCATCCTCAACACATGAAAAGACGCTCCACATCACTATTCAGTAAGGAAATACAAATCAAAACCACAATAAGATATCATCTCTCACTAGTTAGAACGGCTATTATAAAAAACACAAGAAATAACAAGTGTTGGCAGGGATATGAAGGAAAGGGAAAGCTTGTGCACTGCTGGTGGAAATGTACATTGGTCCAACCACTGTGGAAAACAGTATAGAGTTTCCTCCAAAAATTAAAAATAGAACTACCAGATGATATAGAAGTTCCACTTCTGGGTGTTTATCTGAAGAAAATGAAAAACACTAATCTGAAAAGATATATGCACCTCAATGTTTGTTGCAGACTATTTACAATAGCCAAGATATGGAAAGAACTTAAGTGTCCATTGATGGTTGAATGGATATAGAAAATGTGACACACACATACACAGACACACACAGGAATATTATTCAGCCATAAAAATAAGGAAATCTTGCCATTTGTGACAACATGGATGGACCTTAACAGCATTATACTAAGTAAAATAAATCATGCAGAGAAAGACAAATACCAGATGGTCTCACTTTTCTAGAAGAATCTTAAAAACCAACCCCCCCCCCAAACTAATAAGCTTAAGAAAATGAGAACAGACTGATTTTTAAAAAAGGTAGGGCTGTGGCAGTGAGGAGTAGATGAAATGGATGAAAGGGTATAAATAAGTAAGTCATAGGGATGCAATAGCATAGTGATGATACTTAATAATAGTGTTCTGCATATCTGAAAGTTGCTAGGAGAGTAAATCTTAAAAGTTTACCAAAAAATTTTGTAAACATGTATGGTGATCAATGTTAACTACACTTACTGTGGTGGACATGACCCAGTGTTGGCAAGAATGTAAAGTAACTAAAGTTTTCAATCCTGCTGCTGAGCTAGAAATTGATACAGACATTAAAATATATATATATATATATATGTAAGAATTATTTACTTGTTGACCCTGTGACTTAATACACTAGTGTACAAAGGTTTTAACTGGGTTTGCCATGAGATAGTTTACTGAGCTCTATATCTATTAATATATTTTAGTACTTTTCAGTATGTGTTTTACTCAGAGCAAAATTCAAAAAATTTACCTGTTTTGGGGATTCCCTGGTGATCCAGTGGCTCAGACTTCATGCTCCCAAAGCAGGTGGCCTAGACTGGATCCATGGTCACGGAACTAGATCCCACACGCCACGACTAAGAGTTCTCATGCCGCGACTAAAGATCCCACAAGCCGCAACTAAGACCCGACATAGACAAATAAATATATATGTATTTTAAATTTACCTGTTTTTTCTGTGTTCTGTTCCTGTTTTCTAACCAGTCATCCATTTGTTCCTCAATTTCTTCTATAGAAGTTCCATGATCATAAGATTGAATATATGTACTTTCTAAAGGCGTATATACAGGAAATTCAGGTTTTGGTTTTTTTATTTTAACTTTCTTCTGTTCTAAAAAAAAGTTTAAAAGCACCAATTAAAATAATAATAAAAAGAACTAAAATTTTATTCATAGACCTTATCTTGAAAGAACATATATATTGTTCTTTCATAAAAATAGAATTACTTTACTTATATCAGTTTTAAGTTTTATTGTGCATTATCCATGGCATTGTTTTAAAATAAAACTCATAGATGTTGATGACAGATGATTTATTATATAATCCCCATATCAATTTGTGTGTATCTTTAGTTTTCAAAGTACTGTTCATGAAACACTCATGGTCATAGCCGTAGTGAAAAGAGCCTGGGCATTAGTGTTTTAATCCTACCTTTACTACCTAAGAGTTGCATAATACAGGGCAAGTAACTTAACCCTTAGAACAAGTGTCCATTTTCATTCCGTAAAAGGGAGTTAAATCTAACCTCATCAAGTTGATGTGAGGAAAATTATATATACTCTACCACTCCAGTCCTCTTGCCTAGAAAATCCCATGGATGGAAGAGCCTGGTGGGCTACAGTCCATGGGGTAGCTAAGAGTCGGACACGACTGAGCGACTTCACTTTCACTTTTCACTTTCATGCATTGGAGAAGGAAATGGCAACCCACTCCAGTGTTCTTGCCTGTTGAATCCCAGGGACGGGGACAGGGTGGGCTGCCGTCTATGGGGTCACACAGAGTCAGACACGACTGAAGCGACTTAGCAGCAGCAGCAGCAGCAACACATTACTTGGCAGAAAACTAGCTCTTAAGGGTATACATTCATCTTTTCAATATTTTACAAAGGCAAAATATAATTTGGCAGCATCAAGGGTAGTTATCAGCAGATGATTATCAGTTTATCAACTAGCCTCTCCATTAAATCCCTTCTTGATTAGCGTTGACACTGAGAAGCAACTCTACTCTTGGCCACTACTGTCAAACTCATCCATCCTTAGAACCATATCTTCTCCATCCTGTTTATGTGTATGTATCTGTGTTTACATGCACTATAATACCAACATAATAAAATCAATATGATGTTGGCATATGAAGAGACAAATTCCTAGAACAGATCAGAGAACATAAATATTTCAGTTCAGTGGAAGGAGGATTTAATAAATGTTGCTGGCACAAATGAATATCCTTTTGAAAGAAAAGTGGACACAACCTTACAATGTATACCAAAAATAAATCACAGTTGCATAAGAGACTTAAATTTAAAAACCAAAACAATGAAAATATTGAAAAAGAAACCTAAAATACTAACTATACTATTTAAAGTAAGCAGAAATCTTAACTAAGACTGAAAACCCAGATGCTACAAAGATAAAAGACAGAATAAACAAATCAAGAGAGAACAGATTTGGGAAGATAATCTACAATGCAGAGTACAAACAGAAGATATGCATATATAGAATACATAAAGAGATCTTATAACCTGACAGGATAAGCAGCCTAATAGAAAAAAATGGCCAAAAAAAAAAAATGTGTATTAAGAATACAGTGTTATGGGAACAGTTCTACTTTAAAAGGTTGTTACCGTACCTAAAAATCTACATGGTATTGAGTACCGTATTATCCTATACTGCATCAGTACCTGTGTATATCCAAGCTTTTCAAATGGTGTCTTAAAAAAAAACCTGATACCGTAAAAGGAAATTAGTAACTTAAATGACATATGAGGCTAATTTAAAGGTATAAAAATATAATTCAAAACGGATCAATGACCTAAGTGTAAGATCTAAAACTCTGATTTCTTTAATATGACACCAAAGGCACAGACAATGAAAGAAAATAGAATTAGACTTCATGAAAATTTAAAAATTTTGTGCATCAAAAGATATCAATAGAGTAAAAAGGCAACCCATATTATGAGAGAAAATATTTGTAAATCATATATCTGATAAGGGATTATATACTGAATATACAGAAAACTACTAAAACTCAACAAACAATCTGATTCAAAATTGGGTACAGGACTTGAATAGTCATTTCTCCAAAGAAACACTTATTAGGATGGCTACAAGAAACACACACACACCCCAACCAGAAAATAAATGGCTACAAGAAATACACACACACATACATACACACCAGACAATAAAAACCACTGGCAAGGATATGGAGAAATTGGAACTTTGTACACTGTTGGTAAGAATGTAAAACTGTACAGTGCTATGGAAAATAGTGTAGCAGTTCCTAAAAAAAAGTAAAGACAGAATTGTCATATGATCCAGCAATTCCATTTCTGGATATATATCCAGAAGAACTGAAACCAGGGGCTCAAAGAGATATTTGTTCACCCAAGTTCACAGCAGAATTATTCACAATAGCTAAAAATTGGAAGCAACCCAAGTGTTTAATGACAAATGAATGGATAAACAAAATGTGGTATACACATACAAGAGAATATTATATAAGGTACAGAGTTTTTATTTGGTCATGTTTCCAAATGTACTGGAGTTAGTGATTTGTTATATTACCTTTTCATAAGTTATCTCAGAGAGGAATCTTCCATCCACGAGCATCCTATATCATCAAAGGAAAAATGTTCTAACCCATTGGGATTACATCTGCCCTATCTCCTTTGTCCTCTTCTCCACCAGTCCCTGAATCAACTTAAAAATAAGCACTAGCATCTCCTTTTGTCATGAGCCTGAGTTTTCTATAGAAATCTGTCTTCCATTACCTTAGGGAAGGTGAATGCTTTCCCGTCTTGCCACCCTAAAGAGGCAAATTCTGTCTACCGTGTTCTTACTGTCCCCTTGGCAACCCTAGTTGGGCCCATCACTGGGGTATGGGGTGGGGACCACAAAGCCAGAAGAAAAACATAATGTCTGGAACAATTGTTTCTTCAGATTAAAAAAAATTACTTCTTAAAAAAGAAGGATTTTGATTACTTGCTTTTGCTTTTGTTCTTAACTCATATAAGTACAGAGGGGAAAAAAGGGAAATAATGAGTTTTCCTTCTACCGTTGATCCCCTCTTTGTCTAAATTTTAACCTTTCAATCAATTTCTTTATAGAATTACTCATTTTTTTTTCCATTCACAATATGGGTTTTCATTATAGTACTCAGAACTCACATCTATTGACTTAGACTAAAACTCAGACTGTATAAAATATTAACACTGAAAAAACCTTATATCAATACATATTCAATTTATTTATAGCAAAAACATAAAGTTGATTAAAAGTTTGTAGTAAAGAAAATGCTCAAAAATTTCCAAATAGATCACATTTTTTCCCATAAAGACTTCCTAAGAGAAAGATACATATTTATTTTTAAGACATTACCCGTTTCAGACATCCCCCCTAAAACACCATTTTAGTAAGACTACCACACCCCACTCAGTGTAACTCTGGGGTAGCCCTCAGAGGACACTGCACACAGTCTTGGCAGTAAAGCAGAAGACTTGAGGGCAGATTAGCAATTAGGTCATGAAAAACAGGCAGCATAAAATAGCTATTGCTAATCTGCATGAGATGCATTTACTCAATTAGGCAGATGGAAATGTTATTATGAACTCAGTATTCCAGTGATGGTCTTTAAAATTAAGAAGGATGGGGGCAAATGAAATGCACACTGGGGGATTTGGGGCCTTGATGTATTAGTTCTAAAGTATACAATGTAGAACACTGTAATGAAGTTAACAAAATTAATTAAAAGATTCTTTGCATGTAACCATGAGAGACGACATTTAAAAATACATGACAGTTTTTGACATTATTAACAGCAATGTGACTGTTCTTTAACTTTGTTAATGTTGATACCTTCACCTTTTCTATTAATAAATTTATTACTGAACTGATACCAAAACATGAGCAACAAAAGTCTTATTACTCAGAGTTTAGGATGAGTATTGTTTTTAATAAGCTTTCTGGCATTTAGTTTCATCATTTTCAGTTTGAAGAAACCATAACCAGGTAATGAATTTTCAAACTTTCTAAAAAATTAATTTATTTTATTTGGAGGCTAATTACTTTACAATATTATAGTGGTTTTTGCCATACATTGACATGAATCAGCCATGGGGAATTTTCAAACTTTTCAGAAGACCATCACACATTTTTGCTGGCATACAGAGAATTTTCAGATATTCACCTATTGTAAATTGTTTCTTTACATAATATTTTAATTAAACAATAACAAATTACTATAACAAATGTCATATGATACCACTTACATGTGGTATCTAGAAAATGATACAAATGAACTTTTTTACAAAACAGAAACAGACTCGCAGAGAAAGAAAACAAACTTACCGTTACACAGGGGAAAAAAGAGGAGGGATAAATTTGGTCTTGGAGATGAACATATTATATATACCATTACATGTAAGGCAGACAGCCAACAACGACCTACCATATGACACAAGGGACTGTATTAAATACCTTCCAATAACCTATAATGGAAAAGAATCTGAAAGAGTATATATATAGCTGAATCACTCTGCTGCATACCTGAAACACTGTAAATCAACTTTATTTCAATTAAAAATTTTTTAAAAGAAAGCATTATTAAATCTGCATGAGAACTGCTATCAAATTCTTAGGGAGAACAAAAGTCTTTGAACAATTCTGGAAAAACAGTCATGAAAACATGACTATGAAAGCAATGAAATTAGTGTATTCAAACTGTCTCCACAGGTAAATTTTGGTTTAGTTTGACATTTTTCTCTTCCTGTAAATGTGGATTCCCTTCACCTCCACTTTTTGACTAGTCTTAAAAGGCATGTATGATGTGAGAGTTGGACTATGAAGAAAGCTGAGCACTGAAGAATCGATGCTTTTGAACTGTGGTGTTGGAGAAGACTCTTGAGAGTCCCTGGGACTGCAAGGAGATCCAACCAGTCCATTCTAAAGGAAATCAGTCCTGAATATTCATTGGAAGGACTGATGCTGAAGCTGAAACTCCAATACTTTGGCCACCTCACGCGAAGAGTTGACTCACTGGAAAAGACCCTGATGCTGGGAGGGATTGGGGGCAGGAGGAGAAGGGGACGACAGAGGATGAGATGGCTGGATGGCATCACTGACTCTATGGACATGAGTTTGAGTGAACTCCGGGAGTTGGTGGTGGACAGGGAGGCCTGGCGTGCTGCAATTCATGGGGTCGCAAAGAGTCGGACATGACTGAGAGACTAAACTGAACTGAAAAGGCTTAGAAAAATTTTATGTAACAATTTTACTTAAAAATAACAATTATATAAAAGTTACCTTTAAAGTTTCATTTATTCATGGATTTAATTTAACTAAAGCTGTTTCAACAATTGCTATAATACCAACTTCCATTTCAATCTTTGGTTTTGTTATTTAGTCACTAAGCAGTGTCCAACTCTTTTCTTGCCACCCCATGGACTGCAGCACACCAGGTTTCCCTGTCCTTCACTATCTCCTGGAGTTTGCTCAGACACATGTCCATTTGGTCAGTGATGCCATCCAACCATCTCATCCTCTGCCACCCCTTCTCCTCTTGCCTTCAGTGTTTCCCAGCATCAGGGTCTTTTCCAATGAGTCGGCTCTTTGCATCAGGTGGCCAAAGTACTGGAGCTTCAGCTTCAGTATCAGTCCTTCCAATGAATATTCAGGACTGATTTCCTTTAGGATTGACTGGTTTGATCTCCTTTCTGTCCAAGGGACTCTCAAGAGTCTTCTCCAACACCGCAGTTCAAAAGCATCAATTCTTCAGCGCTCAGTCTTCTTTACACTCCAACTCCCACAACTGCACATGACTACTATAAAAACCATAGCTTTGACTATATCGACCCTTACTGGTAAAGTGAAGTCTCTGCTTCTTAATATGCTATCTGGGTTTGTAATAGCTTTTCTTCCAAGGAGCAACGTCTTTTAATTTTGTGGTTGCAGTCACCATCCACAGTGATTTTGCAGCCCAAGAAAATAAAGACTGTCCCTATTTCCACTTTTCCCCCATCTATTTGCCATGAAGTAATGGGACCAGAAGCTATGATCTTAGTTTTTTGAATGTTGAGTTTTAAGCCAGCTTTTTCATTTTCCTCTTTCAATAAGAGGCTCTCTAGTTCCTCTTCATTTTCTGCTATTAAAGTGGTTTCATATACATATCTGATGTTGCTGATATTTCTCCTGGCAATCTTAATTCCAGCTTATGTTTCATCCAGCCCGGCATTTTGCTGCATGTAAGTTAAATAAGCAGGGTGACAATATACAGCCTTGACATACTCCTTTCCCAATTTTGAACCAGCCCATTGTTCTATGTCCGGTTCTTAACTGCTGCCTCATCCTGCATGCAGGTTTCTCCGGAGACAGATATGGTGGTCTGGTATTTCCATCTCTTTTAAGAATTTCCCACAGTTTTTTTGATCCACACAGTCAAAGGCTTTGACATATCAAATAAAGCAGAAGTAAAAATTTTGAGGGAATTCTCTTGCTTTTTCTATGATCCAATGGATGTTGGCAATTTGATCTCTGATTCCTCTACCTTTTGTAAATCCAGCTTGCATCTCTGGATATATTAATATAGCAGTAATAATCATTTGTCCACTCTTACTCTTCAAAACACACATCAGTCAATATGTAATCCTCTAGCATCCTAAATTTCCCCCTCTTAAGCAGAGTCTGCTTTAAACAGTTATACAGTTTACCTGAATATTATATTGTATTTGTTGAAACTTTTTTTTTTAATTTTTATTGGAGTATGCTGCTGCTGCTGCTAAGTTGCTTCAGTCGTGTCCGACTCTGTGCAACCACACAGACGGCAGCTCACCAGGCTCTCCCATCCCTGAGATTCCCCAGGCAAGAACACTGGAGTGGGTTGCTATTTCCTTCTCCAATGCATGAAAGTGAAAAGTGAAAGTGAAGTCGCTCAGTCGTGTCCGACTCTTCGTGACCCCATGCAGCCTACCAGGCTCCTCCATCCATGGGATTTTCCAGG
Organism: Bos indicus; assembly: GCF_029378745.1. NCBI lineage: Eukaryota > Metazoa > Chordata > Mammalia > Artiodactyla > Bovidae > Bos > Bos indicus. Next base: position 23,109,010 of record NC_091772.1, read on the forward strand.
CAAGAGTATTGGAGTGGGGTGCCATCACCTTCTCCGTTATTGGAGTATAGTTGATTTAAAAGGTTGTGTTAGTTTCTGCTGTATAACAAGGTGAATCAGTTATACATATATACATATACCCACTCTTATAGACTTTTTTCCTATTACAGAGTGTTGAGAAGAGTTCCCTGTGCCATACAGTAGGTCCTTATTAGTTATCTATATTTTATATATAGTACTGTGTATATGTCAATCCTAGTCTCCAAATCAACTCTCCCCCTTCTCCCTTGGTAACCATAAGTTTGTTTTCTGCATCATTAATATTAACTGATTAATATTCATGGTTATATTAATTCATCTATTTAGTCATTCATCCATTTATTAAACTTTTACTATGTGCCAGGATGCTATATTAAATGCTGCAGACACAAAGATGATAAAGAAAGTCCCTGTTCTAAAGCTACCCAGATACCAGAAGGTTGTAGAGGGTAAAAATGGTCCCCTAAACATGACTGTGTTCTGATGCCCAGAACCTGCAAATATTTTACCTTACATGGCAAAAGAGACTTTGCAGATGGGATTAAACTTGAGCACCTTAAGACAGGAGAGACTATCCTGAATTATCCAAGTTAGTCCAATCTAATCACAAGTCCTTAAAAGCAGAGAACTTTTCCCCGTTACGATCAGGCAGAAATGTGACTACAGAATAATCAGAGATGCAACATTGCTAGCTCTGAAGGAAGAGGAAGGGGGGCCATGATCCAAGGAACATGGGGGCCTCGAGAAGCTGGAAAAGGAATCAGCCTCGCGTGATAACCCTGACTTTAGCCCAGTGAGACTCATGTCTGACTTCTGACCCACATAACTGTATGATAATGCATTTGTATTTAAGCCACTAATCTGTGGCCATTTGTTAAGCAACAATAGAAAACTAACACTGGGATCATCTAGTCCCACATGGTTTTTTTTAACAGATAAGGAAACGAAAATAAACTCCTCAAAGTCGCACATTTAGGTAGTGGCAATGGACTCTGGTTTTGGAGACAACCCAGTCCTCCTTTATTCTCAAACTATGGTTGGTGTTTAGGTAAAGGCAGAAAGCTAGACTTTCACTTTATGAAGGGTAATTGCCATAGCTATTTTTCTATATATTCCAAGTGTGAACTGCATGGGAATACTAATAACACAGTTGCTCTTTTCTAGCTTCACTTGGCTAAATGACTTCTGTGGGCTGCACAAATAGCTAAGGCATGCAAGTTATTCTGTAAATCACACATGCTGTGTATTTATATACATTTGTAAGTGTGAAGTGACTGAGTATTAAGAGTGTTTGTACAGTTTTCTGTGCCCACATTAGTCCATATCACTTCTCTAGGAATCTAGGTAGGTGGAGGGGAATGAAGTTTGAACCAAGAACATTCATATTGAAATTAAAAATAAAACAGAAGACCTCCCCTCCCTGAGTTCAATCAACAGTTACCTATTAAGCACCTACTGTGTGCCAGGGATTCTTTAAGGTCCTTAGATAGTCATAACATTAAAGAAAATAGATACAATCCTTACTCTCATGAAGCTTACTTTCTATTGGGAGGACCAGATGGTAAACAAAATTAATTAATTAATGTTAAGTAGTATTAAATGCTCTGGATAAAAATAAAACCATGTTAAAAAAATAAAACATTATAAAAGGAAGAATGTATGAGAAGGATGTAGATATAGAAAATTAGAATGACCAGGGCTGGGAAAATGCCTTCTTTAACAGTATGTTCAACTCTTCCTAAAATCAGCAAGAACTGTCTCCAGTGTTTGGTGGAAGTCATCAACATACTGATACTTTAGTCAAGGTTTTTCATGTTATATAACAATAATACAAATGAAACGAAGACTTTCAAAACAAAAATCATTGACATTTTCAGGCTTACAGCAAGTTGGTGATCACCACTAAATATTAATGACAACTGCAGCACTGGACTGCAGTTGTTTAAGGACTTTCTAGATTTTAGATGCCTCCCAGATTAAAAGGGGCTTTCCTGGTGGCTCAGACGGTGAAGAATCTGCCTGCAATGCAGGAGACCCAGGTTCAGGCCCTGCATCAGGAAGATCCCCTGGAGAAGGGCATGGCTACCTACTCCAGTATTCTTGCCCGGAGAATCCCATGAATGAGGAACCATGGGGTCACAGAGAGTCAGACACAACTGAGCAACTAAGCACGCAAACATACAGATGAAAGGAAATATATGACCCCATGATAACTTTATCCCTCCTTCTGATACTGAGTTGTGGGTGGTTCAGAAATTACTAATATAGTATTTTGCACATGTAGTACATGAGGTGCAAGTAAGTCTAGAGAGTAGCAGGAAGCACAGAAAATTTAATTATTACTGAATTTAAGGAAAAATCCAAATTTAAATAATCAGCTTTATATAATATAGTTAATATAGTAAGACAATGTTTAAAACTCACTTTGAAGGGTTTCAAGTTCAGCTCTTGTCAATTCATCTTCCTTTTCCTTCAATCTTGTTTCTTTATATTTAGCATAAAACTGCCCAGCATCCTGAAGAAAGAAGTTACAAATAAATTAACATAAAAATCAGTTTCCTTTGATGGTATTTTCCATATAAGTTCAAGTTAAAGCAGCATATTCATTTAATAAGTAGTTTTCCTCTGTTTATGTTTTCAAATTTAATGATGAAGAGAAGAAATTGAATAAGCAGTTCTCTATGATTTGTCTCTCTCAGAGAATTAATGAAAGCCAGAAATTATATGAGTGTATTAAACATGTTTAAGTAAAGCCTTTTCTCTCAGAAACGTAAGGGAGATATTCTCTTCCTGTTTTTTTTCTATTGCATATTTTCTCAATATTGTGTGTGGACAGAAATCAGAAAAATACACTTGCTGAACTGAATTATTTGATAGTACAGTAAATTATATTATTGTGACAAAGTACAAACAGTATTTTCATATTAGTCCCTTAACTCCAAAAGATTTTCAAAATCACTATATGCAAATCTGATTATGAAACATCTGTGACCACGTAGATACAAGTGAAAGACATCACTCCACTGAGAGCTGAGGACTGAGAGCACACATTGTATGCAAATACTTAGGCGTCAAGGCACAGCGGCTGAAGTCTCGAGGAGGGGCATTTACGACAGGTGAGACTAGAGTACCAAAAAAAAGACTAGGCCTTCGATAATCACAGACACGGGAATAAACAAGCTGGTGTTCCAGGCACATGAAGCTCCTAACAGTGAGAAAAGCAAAACCAGATCATTTTCAACACCTCTTGACTCAAACTTCATCTATTCTATCACAGTACTACCTCAAGCTGCCAGGCTACACTGTGCTATGCTTCTATGTCTTTCTATATGCTTTGCCTTCTAATTAGAGTATTTTGCTCCCCTATCTTTCTTAAGAACTCCTATTCATCCTTGAAAACCCTATTCAAGAATCACTCCTCTTGTGCAAATCTTTCTAACCTTCCCTGGAAGACTAATCCTTTCCTGTATACTGCTTCTGTATTTAAACTTATCTCTATGGTTGCTTGTATCGCAGTATTCTCTCCTAGAAAATGAGAAATTTGAGACAAGGGAACTTGTATACTCAGAGTACAGTATCTAGAATCCAGAAGGCACTCAATAAGTGTTTTTGAACTGAACTAGATTGAAAGATGTGAGAAATTTGTAAAGAAAGAAATGAAAGAGCTTGATGACTGACTGGTATGGAATAAGAAAAGGACAGATATCAAGGATAACTCTAGGGTAACATTCCCAGACTTTGTGATTCCTAGAGCAGATAAATTATAGACCCTTTTGACAGGGTTTTATTTCTGCAGGAAGTGAAGGAATAAACTCAATCCTTGGTCTACTACAATTCAGATGGAAATGCCTCAACACTTAAACCACAGAATGGGATTCTCCCTTTTCAGCCATGCCTATCCAAATTAAAGCTTTCTCCTGGGGTCTTTGAAGGGCACAGATGTCATACACCTGACTTACTCATCCTCCCATGCCCATATATACTTAAAATTTCAACAGAGGTTCAGGTTAAGAATTTACAGTCCTTTAACATTCCCTGCACCCTCAGAAAGATTGTTCAGTTTTTTTTTCCTATAAGACAGCTTTAATAGCACTTAGTTGTCTTAAACTTTATTCGAAACAATCGTTAGATTGTATTGTGACAGCTGTCATATCACTCTGGATTAATTAAAAAAACATCAAATTGGTGAATTTTTGTGTAGTCATTTTAGTATTGAAGATGGAAGGAGAAAAGCAACATTTTTTGCATATTAGGGTTTATTATTTCAAGAGAGGTAAAAATGCAACTGAAACGCAAAAAAAAGATTTGTACAATGAATGGAGAAGGTGCCGTGACTGATCGAATATGTCAGAAATGGTTTGTGAAGTTTCATGCCCGAGATTTCTTACAGGACGATGCTCCACGGTCAGGTGGACCAGTTGAAGTTGACAGTGATCACATCAAGACATTAATTGATAACATCAATGCTGTACCACGCAGGACACAGCTGACCTACTCAAAATATCCAAATCAAGTGCTGAAAATCATTTGTACTAGCTTGGCTGTGTTAATGGATTTGATGTTTGGGAGCCACACAAGATAAGCAAAGAAAACCCTGACTATATTTCTGCATGTGATTCTGTATTGAAACCCAACAAAGACATTTCATTTTTAAAACAACTTGTGACGGGCAATTAAAAGTGGATACCATTCAATCATTTGGAACACAAGAGACTGTAGTAAGTGATGAACCATCACCAACTACACCAAATTCCAGTCTTCATCCAAAGAAAGTAATGCTGTGTATATGGTGGGATTGGAAGGGAGTCCTCTTTTATGAGCTCCTTCTGGAAAACCAAATGATTAATCCCAACAAGTGCTGCATTCAGTTAGACCAACTGAAGGCAGCACTGGACAAAAAGTGCCTGGAATTAGTCAACAGAAAATGCATAATATTCCATCAGGATACCACAAGATTACGTGTTTCTCTGAATATCAGGCAAAAACTGTTATAGCTTAGCTAAGAAGTTCTGATTATCTGCAGTATTCACCAGACATTGTACCTTCAGATTTCCATTTATTTTGATCTTTAAAAATTCACTTAAGGGAAAAAAATTCTATTCCCTGGAAGACTCAAAAAGGCACCTGGAACAGCTTTTTGCTCAAAAAGATAAGAAGTTTTGAGAAGATGGAATCATGAAGTTGCCTAAAAAAACGGCAGAAGGTAGTGGAACACACTGCTCATAAAGTTCTTAGTTTAAATGAAAAACGTGTCTTTTTACTTAAAAGCAAAAGTCCTTTATGGCCAACTCAATATGTAAAGAGAGAGTAGTGCTCACCCAACGTTCTATTTGTTTCCCCACATTTCCTTATTCTCTTGAGATTACATGGGATTATGGGGCTAGTTCTGGGCAGGCTTTGGTTAGAAATATGCGTCACTTCAAACCAAATACCAAAAAAGGCTGTGTAAACCTCCAGTTCTCACTCCTGTCATAGACAGCAAGGAGGCCACAGGCCCTGGATGCATTCAGCCAAAAGATGGTAAAGACATCATTATTCTGAGTCCCTAAGTGGCAAGTTAGAGCAGCATGTCTCCTTATGATACGTAAGTGGAAGACACTGGAAACAAAGTTCAAGTCACTGGAATTTTAAGATAATCTGCACTTTACCATAGTCTATCCTGGTTGATATAAATACCAAGTGCTACAGAGTTAGTACAGAGAATATATAATGGGAAATTTTCAGTTGGCCTGATCAGGAAAGGCTCCATAATGATGATAATTTAGCTAAACTGTGAAGATATAGTATTCCCAAGGTTAGTTAGCTATGAGATGGAAGATATCCCTTATTACAAACCTTTCTCTTTAACATTACTGGAACATATTTAAGTGATAAAAATACCATGCTGAGGTGGCATTGCTTGTCATGTTTCAGTTTACTTTTCCTTCTCCACATAAACTTTAAAATAGTAAACCATCCAAAAAAAAGTCTTAGGAAAGAAGGGGGTTAAATTCAGAGTGGTACGAGCAGGAAAACAGTACCACCATGGAAGAACTCTGCTCAGATGCTCAGTCGTGTGTGACTCTTCACGACTCCATGGACTGTAGCCCACCAGGCTCCTCTGTCCATGGGATTTTCCAGGCAAGGATACCGGAGTGGGTTGCCATTTCCTCCTCCAGGAAGAACTCTGAAGAGAGGCAGGTACAAGAAGGATGGAGGACACTCCATTGCTCTTTGACTGTGTGACAGCATGTACCTCTTGTTTGAAGCTTACATACAACCTTCAACACAGGAGAATATCGTTTAAGTGCAGTTTTGAAAATCTGCCCACAAATTCAACTGCTCTATTATTACATTTTGTTCTCCAACTGACTGATACTATAATCTCAGAATTACATGTAATGTGTTATTACGTACAATGTAGAAAATTACTTCCCTGGTGGCTCAGACAGTAAACAGTTTGCCTGCAATGTGGCAGACCCAGGTTCAGTCCCTGGGTTGGGAAGATCTCCTGGAGAAGGGACTGGCAGCCCACTCCAGTATTCTTGCCTGGAGAATCCCATGGATGGAGTAGCCTGGCGGGCTAGAGTCCATGGAGTCACAGAGAGTCATGTCCAACTGTGAAGCGACTTAGCATGCACATAATCTCAAGAGTTATATGTGATATGTAATTACATACAATGTATAAAATTACAGTGAAGAATATAAGAAAACTTCTAAATTTCATAATTTGAGTAAGAGTCAGTTTTTCTTTGTATAGAACTATAATAATACTAAGTTCACAAGAGTAATAAAAATAAAACAGAGAACAAGAAGCTGTTTTCCTGTGCCTGAGTCAGTATATTCTAAGAGATAGAAGGCCCAAAGTGACTTTTCCATTTGGGCTAAGAGACAGAAGAGACCACAGAAGCCATCTATTCAGCCCTAACTCAATGTGAGAATCCTCTACAACTGTTATAAAAATTACAATCTGCCTCAATATCCGTACAGAGAATGTAAGATCAGATAGCTTACTCACAGACCATGAGACTAGTTACCAAGCTCACTATCCAGCAGCTGAAAAAACTTAGCCTAAGCTTTTATATTTCTTATATTTTAAATTTATTTTCCTCTGCTTTAAGATTCATTTCTACCATGAACTAATTGTGTCACTTTGGGCAAACGGTCTCACCAATCTGAGTCTTAAGTATTTTTTCAGCTATAAAATATGGATGAGACTGTGTGTCTCTAACATCCTAACTAACTAACATTTTGTGGTTTTAAAATCTTTTCTACGTAACTCTACTTTATATTCTGTCTTTGGACCTCTGAATAATTGCATCTTATGGCCTCCTTTCAGAGGGTGGAAGGAATGGAATCTTTGTTACGTTGTGAGGTCTTTCCAATTCTCCTGTATCCCTTTGTCCTTCTGCAGCAGCAGTTTCAGCCTTATAAAAATTCAGATGAGTTTTCCCAAACTTTTTCACTGGTTTATGTATTCTCTATGTAAAGTGCGCTTGTCTGCAAAATTTTTCAAAAAGTTCTAAGAATACTAAAAAAGTAAGCTTCCTTATCCCTTGGAAAATCTGTGTTTAACTTTGAGCAGAAGGGCAGGCAACTAAGCTTGCTGCAAATGCCTCCTAGTCTTTTAGAAGCTTTTCCTTCTGCTAATTAGCTGTGAATGTTTTGTTTATTTGGTTTCTGTCCCAGCAAGCAGAAGCAAAGGGGTTAGAATGAAGGGCCATGACTGTAGAGAGGGCAACCCCTGGGCTTGTCCAGAGCTGTTTCCATGGAAGAAGCTTCTTGGGAGGGAGGAGGCCTCCCTTTATAAACAGCTGTATACAGTACAGTATTCCCTTTACTCTCAGGCAACTTTCAATTTAAGGTAAAAGCCACAGTACCACAGAGAAGATTCTTCTGTTTTCTCAGCCACTGCTCCTCAGAAGCCCATAAATCCTGATGGGGTGGACATATGCACACTGGGAATTTTCTACAATGATTTCTAGTCTGTGTTCATATAAGATCAACTTGGTAGTGGGAAAAGATGGGGGACCAGGACTTAACGATGAGAAAAATGAACAATTTAGGCAATGAACTCCTAAAGGAGTTGCATGTTTTATAGATAATGTTACTGAGAAATGTAACATAGCAGGTAGAGAGCAATTTAAACGGTGAATTCCCAGAAACATCAAACAAGCGAGCAAATAAATTCTGAATACTTAAGATCTTTCCACCTCAGAAAAGGTAGAGAACTATGAACTATGATTTAGACTGGTAATTTGTAATTACTTGGGATATTTGGTACTTACTGATTTGTATGAGAAATCGGTGCTGTTAGCAATCTAAATTTTTAATGGGCCTAAATAAATGAAGCTCCAACACAAACAGCCAGTTAAACTGAAAATATGCACACAGCACTGGTTATATTTCATCAGTTTTTGCTACTCACATTGCTATGAATATGTTTCAGAATATATATGATCAAATAAAAAATATCTAAGGGCATTTTGAAGGTTAGAAAATTTTCTTGGGGTCACAGGCTGAGTACAGTCCACACAGAAGACTGGTTTAGTCAGATTCCAAGAGACTGTGTACTCCCTTCTGTTCTCTGAGAACACAGACTGGGAAGATACGGAGTGTCACTAGGGCTATACTTTTAATGGTAAAATTAAATTCTAGCCTGAAAGCACACTATGCCTCTCCTGATACACACCGAGTTCCTTGTTACATTCTAATTCACACCGCATGTCTTCTGTTGATTACTCCATCTGCCTTTTTTGCTGTATAAACACATTCTTCTCAAGTTTCTGAAGTTTCTCTGCAAACAGTCATGCATTTTACTCCTCTTTAATGTAATGTTCTCTCCAATCTCTATGGACACGTCAATTTACAAACACTCTCCATATTCTTTTTCTTTGGTTTCTCATTTGACTTCTTACTTCTGCCTATGTGGGTACATGAATGATATGGGGATACACATTTTGCTAAATATAGTAATATCCATATGTCTTTTCTTTCAAGATTTTCCAATCTATGAAATGTTTGATACTAATTTAACATCAGATATCTCATATGTGTCAAGTATAATTGTTTTCAGTTACTGGGCTCATTCTTCTAATCCACTACATATTACAGTTTTTCCAATATTTTCTTCAGAGCAAAGGAAAGGAATAAAACCCAGTAATAAAGGTACTAAAAGAGGTACTAAAGGAGGTAATAAAGACCTTCTCAAAATGCAAGGGGAACTATCAAAGAAATACTTTTACTTCTACCCTGCTTGATCACAGAACCATTTTGAGTACTGTCTGCCCACTATGCGCTTTAACTTTCCCGTTCCTAACGATGTATACATATCTTTGACAGACCCGTGTGACAGAAACACTTTTCTGTCTCAATGTTCTTTAACAGGTTTGTCAGATTTACCTATTAAACTCCTAAATGGCTATATTCAGAGTCTGCTGACTTGGGATATAGTCTTGGATGACAGTATGAGCTATGTAGTATTTTCTTTTTTTTTAAAAGAGCAATCGTACAATTCTTCCTCAGGTTTTTTCAGTCTCCACATGTGTATTTTTATGGGAGTTACTGTATCTATGAAATTATTTTTGTACACAACTAGGACACAGAGTAGGCACTTCACTGTCGAATGGCCTATTCATCTTTCAAGACTTGGCTCAAATTTTCCTTGGTTATCTTAAATAGAGACAATCTTACTTCTCAGAACATCTATAGAAGTCATTGTTTATATTACAGATATGAAGCTTATATATCATAATGTGTCCCAATTATTTTAATTTATGTGATATAAACTCTGACTGTAGGGCTTTTAAAGTGCCTTGTTCTGATACTGTGTTTAATAAATTTTTACTGAACCTGCTAAACTAATCCTACTGGATAACCAACCATACATGCATGTGAACTGTAATAAAGAATGGATATTTAGAGGAAGAATGGGAAGAAAAAGGTTAGAAATGAAGAGCTGTTGATATGACAACTAAATTTGGGTACAGGTTCTGCAAGTATGAAGGCCATTCACTGGAAGTCTTCGAACCTCTCAGTCAAGAAGATAGGGATGGTTTATGCAAGAAAAAGGATTCCTACTTAAAAATAAAACAATGGCCCTGTACCACAAAAGTGGTGTAGAAAACACTGAAGGCCATGTGTATCATTTTTTTAAATACTGAGGGCTCTAGTAGGACTCTTACCACCACTGTGTTAGTTACCCATCCAGACTATTTCAGGTAAAGAGGGCTTCCTATAAATTTCATAAGTACCTTATTTAAGAAGATCTCATACAAGTGTCACATAAAAACTTCAGTGTTGTAGATAAGGCATATGTATTCATTTTACACAATTCTATGAATGATAAATTAATACAAAGGTCAAAGAATATTATAAGAAAAAAAAAAGCAGATAAAATCTAATCCTAATAGCAACTATTCAGTATTGCTTTGCTGATGTTTGTGAAAGTATAAGCTGTTATGTTTATGGATCTGAAATATTTTCACTATTACAATTTGGATCAGAATCAACTATATTGTTTTGGTAGTGGACATGAGAAAGACATTAAACTTCCAATTGATTCAACAGTTTTAGAAGGTTTCTGAAGAGGCTAAAATGTTTTTACAAAATTCCTTACTTTTACAAGTTTTCTACAAATTTGCAATGAGGCAAAACAATAACTTGTGAATCTAAGTCATTTTAATATATTGATTGTTTTTGCAAATTACTCTGCATGCTAACCAAGAAATATGTTAATTTTACCAAATAAACTTTGTTTCAAATGACTTAGATTAAAATTACAAAGTGAGTGGGATGAATTGGGAGACTGACATATATACACTACTATGTATAAAACAGATAACTAAAGAGAACCGACTGTGTAGCACAGAGAACTCTTCTCAGTGCTCTGTGGTGCCCTAAATGGGAAGAAAATCCAAAAAAGTGGGGGGCGGGCAGTATATGTATACATATAGCTGATTTACTTTGCTGTACAGTAGAAACTAATACAACATCATAAAGCAACTATACTCCAACAAAAGTTTTTTTTTTTAATAAATGAAAAAAAAAGAAAAAAAGAAAGTGTTTCAGACTGACACTTTATGTGATATTTATGCTGCCTCATGATTAAATTGATCTGTACTCTGATTTGCCTATTACACAGATTCTAAAGCTAGCAAAAAATAATCATTCTCTTAAAAATGTAAGAAATCATGTGGTAAAATATTTTTCTGTCACATCTTCTCACAAATATACCAGTAAGATAAACACATTTTCCCTCTCTTACTAAGTCTTACATATACAGCATACAAGGATTGTGGATTTTTATCCAAATAAACAGTACGCTAAACAACTTGAAAAAAACTTTTAAATTACCAAAATACTTCAATTGTCTCTATTAAATGTAAACAAAATAAATGATTCTGTATGCAATAACTATTAAGATAAACTATTTTGACAAAGAACTGGTAAATAATTTCTCAAAAGTTAGGAAGAAACACTAGTAACTTTTAGTTAATTTTCCCTCCAAATATAATTTCCATCATTAGAGGAAAAGAATGAAATATAGAAGGTGGTCACTCACTTCCTTAAACGATAAGGAAAAACAGCCACTATACGAAAAAAAGTAATTAAACAGAAATTATCTCTCGCTCTTGCTCTTTGTGTTTTCTGAAATGAAAACATTTCCTCCAAAATTACAACTTCAAAGAATTTCAAAATTTGTACACCAAACCATTATATATTCTTTCAAATATTCTGTTTATGTGTTGGAAATTTTCTAACCAGACGCAATAATTAAAATTAGCAAAACGATAGTCTAATGAAATGTGTTGTTATGCTAAATATTAAAAAAAAGGAGAATTGCCATATAAATACGGTATGTACATTCTATCACTTGAGCAAGCCTGACTAGCAACAGAAACTTCGATTACAGTATAAGACAAAATATCTGCACTCCTCTTAAAGCTACAAACAAAATGGTAACCTATGTAGACTTTTGCTTAATTATACAAATACTTACACAAAGTGTTTTTTGCCACACTATTTACTTAAATGCTTCTAAAATAATGGTGACAAGGTATCTGAGTTCTGTTTTTACTGGATATGCCTTAAATGATTAAATTGTTATTGCTTTTATATCTGTCTTAAAGATAGTATTGCTTTTTCCTTTTTCAGTGTCTTGGAATTCTAAGGTGTTCTAAAAGCAACATTAAGAGATAGTTAAAAGAATAGATATCTAAATAAAATTTTAGAACTTTTCTAAACTAGGTTTATACTTATAAAATACTATTCATTCAATCAGCATTATGAAGCATCTACTGTATATTCAGCCTTCAGATAGCAGGCATAAATTATTTCATGAATAATTAAAATCAAAGCAGTAGTATCATATGAAAGAAGTAGGTTTTTTTTTTACCTGGATTAGATGAGGCAATGCTTTTAGGGTAAGGCAAAACCAAATTCCCAGCTTGCAGGGAAGCAAATCATGCCACTGAGGTTTCACCAGTAATCTAAAAGCAAAGTATAGAAACTTGAAAAACAAATTATTTTTATAATAATCATGAACTCTGTTTTCAATGGCTATTTCAACAAAAAAGTTTTTCAATGAAATATTTATGACAGTTATCACTTAATCTGACATATTCCATCATGAAATATATTAGTACAACAAATGCAATTATTTACAGTAAGTAAGAGAATGTAGACTAAAGTTTTGGGGAAGGAGACTTGAATAATCAAGTTATAAAAATAAAGGCACAAAAGCCCTCTTTCTAACCTGGACTTTTCATCAGTTTGGCAAAGTGAATTCTTAGACCTTATGATTACTTCAGCTAGAAAAGACTCAACAGCATCACAGTGTCCCCAAGTGCTGACAAGCAGATATGAAGACTGTAGCATAAACAAACCAATACATAAAAATTAATGTCATTTGCAGTTCACTGAAGCATTACTCACTGATGTCATCAGGACAGAAGACAGGCAGAATAGTCTCTGATCTCCATCTCACATTGATCCAGTTCCTGCCCTGCTGTGTGAACTATTTAAACCCTTTATTTCTTCCTATGAATCAATAGGAGAAATGGTGGTATCTCTTTGAGTGCACTGCATATTACTGTCTCTCTACATATTGTCACTCCTGAGTTAAACGCTACAGTGATAGATTCTTTTAGTAATATTTTGCTTCTGAAGTTTAGTAGAAAAATTTAAACAAGAATTCAGGGGCTTAATTATTTAAATATATATGAATACTTTTACAAACAGAAAAACCTGTAGAACTTGTGCTTAAGACTAGAATTTGTTTCTTAAAACTATGGAACATTACTAGTCTTTTATAAACTGAATACAGATATAAATGTTGGTATATTTGAAATGGATATACATATAAAGTGGGATCACATTAAAGACGTATTTTAAAACAATTTCGAATTATAAACATGTTTTCATATGTTCCCACCTTTCATTTTTTTCTGAAGCACCAAGTTTTGATACATCCACAGTCTTGCCGCCTGTCTTTTTTTTCTTTTCTCTCTTTTTTCTACTGAGCAGTTCATCCTTAATGTGGAAAAAATTATGGTTACAGGTTATCATTAACATGTACTCTTCAAATGTTATCAAGAGTCTTCTGTGAAGGGTAAACATTATAGAAGAACATTTATGCAAATATATGTAGGGTCCAACATGATTAAGTAAAATCATCAATCTCTAACAATGACTGTTGTCATGGTATCCGGTCCTTAAACACACATGAAGTTCGGCGCTGTCAGTCATGTGTATCTCCACAGCAATCAAAGTTTTCTGAGAAGAGAAGGCATTCAACTTACTTTTTCTCATTCATCCAACTTTAATAATGTCACTTCAAAAAGAATGAGTAAACAGATGCTAATTCATGAATACTGATAAATATGTTTCTCTTTAGCATATAAATAAAAGCCCACAGCAGGCAGAATAAACTATCAGTCTAACAAAAATGTAATAATTTTTTAACCAATTTATCTCTGAAATTATAAAATTATACTCATTTCAAATTTTACTGAGTTAAAAGCTATTAAAGTCATCATTCTAAATCATTTTGCATAAAAAACATGCATGTCTAGAAGGTGACAATGAGGAAAACATAGCTCTATCTTCTAATTTTCAGCTCGATATTTACACCTTAACAAAATTTTGTAACAAACTCAAAATGACACATTTTTAAAAAGAAACACTTTCTTCTTATATCATTGGTTCTTGAAATAGAAGCATCAAATACTAAATGTTGAGTACAAAAGTACTAGAATAAGGAATATATATAAGAAAGCTGAAATTTTTATCAGCTGAAAAACTAAATGTCTAAAATTCCATATAAAATTAAGGAGGCTAGGTCACTTGATTTATTACCAATACTTACCAGTTGTTTTTCCAGGTAGATTGACCAAACCACAGCATAATGACCCACTGTGAGAATAATGAACAAAAGTAATGCCAGCTCAGCATTGCTCATTTTCCTCACCCGCCTGTAGTAGAATACAGGCTGTCGCCAATCTGGAAGTCCATTGATCAGAATATCATCATACCTACAGAAGCAAATACAATAGTTCTTCATACGGAGTTTAAAAATAAAAGCAAAAAACTTTATTTGTATCAATACTTACACTTAAAAAGAGGAAAGAGAAAAGAATTTCTCCAAAATATATAACATTTATACAGATTACCAGCATTACAACGGTCTGTAAATCAAAACATTACATTCAATCATACACAACCTTCAAAAAGGCACTCAGTGATATACTTTAGATCTGATATACGGATCTTGTGTTTTTAAACACTCCAACGACGTGACTCCTGGAATGACATCCAAACTCAAGGAGCCTTATAGTCCACCTCTCCATCACAGGGTGCAGTGAGGCCCCACCATGAAAGTCAGTGACAAAAGGAAGAATCTCAATGGGAGAAAATCAAGATAAGAGCACTATTGCTTCCAAGAATTATATATTAATTGAATCACATTCAGGATAAATTTTCTAGTTAGTGCTTTTATTTGAATCTCAGTACGAGGGTTCAAGGTTGAAATATTTATTTTATCAAAGCTTCTTAAAGACATAAAAAGTCTATTAAAAAGGGGCACCTTTTAATTTTATGTTGCTCACGTTCTTTTTAAGAATTAAAAACAATACCAAATTAGCAGGAGATGTGGAAACAACCAATTTCTCAATAAAACTGTTTATTTGTAAACATTTAGGTGGCAGTTTTCCTCACATTTTTTTGTCTTTGCTGAAAGGGAAAAACACAACAAATTTCCTGGTAATTCACTTTAAATCTACTTTCTTTAGAATAAAATTCCAACTGAATTTAAATTTACCCATCAGACATTATGGAGGCAGATATTTTTAACGTTAAAAATAAGGAGTAACATTTATGACTGTAAAACTCAAAATGGTCTCATGCAAATACTGTATGTTCAAAACACACAACCTGTTAATCTTAGTTGAACACAACTCATTAAATATTCTAATCACACTATTTCCAGAATTAAATCTTCACTGAAAGGCCTAATTTGGTGCAACACATTGACCAAAATATTTTAATTAAAAATATTCTGAGTTAGTCGCAGGCCTAATTACAGGAATAGAAATAGGGCCTATATTGTCAGGCAGGTCAGTAGAACTCAGTAGTAGGTTTTTCTCAAGTAAATTGACCGATCTACGAATAATAGCGCAGCTGCTAAACTGCCAGTCTTGACATGTAAATCAATTTAAATGCAACAACTGCAGTAGCTACTTTGATAGTTATTAAATTGATACCTTGGAGATATGCTTAAAAAAATAAAGCAGAGCATTTATTACAGGCAACTTCTTTTTTCAGTAGAAAAATACTGGTTATAAATTCAAAATATATTTTATTGGACTATCTAGAAAACCTGACTTTTAGGATCAACTTAGATTATTAAAAATAACGGCAGATTAGAATAACCAATGTTCAAAGTAAAGGACATTAGTGGTACTAAACTCTTAAAGGCAGGCAAACTTTACAGTATACAAGAATCTGGTAATTAAAATATGGTTACGCAGTAGCTGAGCCAAAGTTTGATGTTAAATATTCTTTTTTAATATTTATATAGCTATTTTTGAACACAAATAAATATATAACATGATTTCATCAAAAGTTATCATTCCTGTCCTTCAAAATTTATGTTTAAATCTATTGCTAAAAACTGACTCATTTTAAATTACCAACATATTGGTAAAAACGGTTTCAAGTGATATAACGTAAGATTACAATATCTGAATGAGGTCCAATAAAGAAAGGCCTGAATTTATTCTAAAATCTACAGTCTACTTCAGATTTGTTGAGGAAAAAGGGGAGAATATAATTATTTTCAGCTAATCTCTCCCAGGAAATAACTTCAAGTAAAAAGTGTGGCTATTAATAAAGAACATCTAAGAAAGTGGTGACAGTTCCCTAAGAGCATTACTGTTAAACTTGTTTTAGATCTAAATAGTATCAGAAGAAAACCCAGCTAAACTCATAGCTATGAATCTTGTATCAAATATTTTATCACCATTGAAATACTATGTATCTATTAATAGCTACTGCTTTCTACCCCACATATAAATTGTATTTGGTGCACAGCTAAATTCAAGACAGCAGAATCTCATGCACTGAACACATTAAACAAAACTAGATATTTAGTAGGCTATGTCTGCCACTCTAAACAACAGTTTCCAAGGATTAAGCTTAGAATCAATGCTCTATTGATTTTACTATCAATGAACATTATGGCTCACACGACTGGCCATTTTAACGGAAGATAGCTTCTATTATAGTTCACTTTTTAGAGTATATGCTGTTAAAAGATAAATCACTGCTTTCCTGAAACACTGAAAAAATAAAGATATCCTTAAAATATACAGACAATATATTCATAAGTTATTTAAGAAAAAATGTGTTGATAACACAAAACATCACTATGTTATTCTTTTTCTATATCTAACACATAATACTGTTAAAATAATTAAGCTCATATAAACTGCTCTTAACAATTTGTTAAAACCAGATTAAGAATGTACACATGTATGAATATTATAAGAAAATACAAAAGTAAATTTCTTTGATGAAAATATCACTAAATGTAAAAAAAATATGAAACTATAAAGGCATCATTTTAGAAATTAAAAATATTAATTGATCTATTCCATACATCCAACATATAGCCTAATATATGTTTATTTCATTTGATTTTCTAAAATGTACATGATGAACATAATAATGGTTATATAATCATCAGTGAGTTCCATTCTATAGTCATCAAATGACTATATTCAATTCAAATATATTTAGCCCAATATAAACATAAAAAGCAAATCAAAAAATGTTTAAATTCCAAGAAAAATTATGTAAATTATTAGCATGCTTTGAAATATAAAATAGTAACTATGAAATTAAAATAGAAAACATGTATATTATGCAAATAAATATTCAAATAATTCTATCATTTGCCTAAATTGTGAATCTCTCACTGTAAAAGTTTGAATTTTTAGCTTAAAAGAATAACATCATCTATTTAGGCCACATTTTGAACCTGAGTAAAAACTGTACAAAGAGCATAAATAGGAAACAAGCTTAAATTAATTGATCTTTCCTTTATAAAATGTATATATGTGCCAAAAGCTGTGGTACACAGCACTTACATTCAACTTCTACAAATATATACCATAAAACAGACCCAAAAAACTAAGTTGCACAAGCGAGTTACCAAAAGAATTTTAAAACAGATTTTAAATAAAAGTAAATGTCCTAATATGACTAAAGCACAATCTAGTGTATGTATGTAGTGCTTAGTATTGTCTTGGTACTTTGTTCCAGCTAACACTGGCAACAGTTTATAATATGGCAGAACATAACTGAGCTGCTGTTTCCTAAAATAAGGAAATTACTTAACGAGTTTAGAAAAGACTTCTTTACTAATCTCCCTTATACTAACCAGGAAAACTTGTTTTTTCATGCTGTAGTCTATGTCTTTAGAAGAAAAAAATGGCTTAGAAGTTTACTCACAGTAACACTCTTAAGAATCTACCCAAGAGAAATGAAAAACATTTGTTCAGAGACTTCTGTGTGAATATACACAGCGGCATTGTTAGTCATAGCCAAAAAGCGGAAATGATCTCAATGTCTATCAGTTGATGAATGGATAAATGAAAGTGGAATGTGGAATACTATTCAGCAATAAAGAAGAATGAGCTACTGGTATATGCTACAATATGGACATACCTCAAAAATATGTTGATAATAGGAAGAAGCCAAATACAAAATACTATTAGATGATTTAATTAATATGAAAAAACACATTTATAGTCACATAAAGGAGATCAGTGATTGCCTGGAGCTGGGATCAGAATGCTAAGTGCCTGCAAATGGGCTTGAGGGAGTGTTTTGAAGGTAATGTTCTAAAACTGGTTGTGGTAGTCTGCACAACTCTGTAAATTTATTAAAAATCATAGATTTGTACACTTAAAATAGGTTAACTGTTATGGTATGCAAATTATACCTAAATAAGGCTGTTTAACAAAGTTTGCCTGTTACTTAAAAAAAAAAGGTAATCTATTATTTTATATGCTTCCTTGTTATTCCCTTTTCTACTAAAAATTTTTAAATGAGGTTGCTTTCAGTGAAAAGATAATTATTTATAAGGGAAATAAATAGGTCCATTACAATTCCTGGAAAGTTACACATTTAAAAGCACTTATTAATAAATATTTATAATAAATGACTGATACCAAAGAGCATTTGTTAATATCACTATAAGACAATCTTCTTTCAAAAGATAAAACTGTGCTTTTTTTTTTCTAAAGGAATTATAAACATTAGGTATTTGTAGAGATGCATTTCTCCTATAAGTTTAAATACTCATAGGTCACCTGGCCTCAGGCGCAAGCTTTGGAAGAGTGATTCTCAGCTTGATTAGTTACGACTTTTGCCTCAAGGAAAACCAGTTACCAAAGAGTTACTTGTGCCTCAAGGGGTATAAATACTACAGCTGTTTGTGTAACTGTCAGATCCATTTTTTTCTACTAACACTCTACAATAAATGCAAAAGGAACTAATCCTAAAAAGAAAATATTTGATGAGCCTGTGTTAATGAAGAAACAATTTATACATGAGAAGTGATTTGTTCTGAAAAGATATAAATAATTTTGGTAATTGGAAGAAATTGTTACAAAGTTTACTGACTTAAAATAACAACCAACAAAAAAACAAAATCTGATGCCAGAGATGCAGGGAGACTAAATAAAGCTATCTTTACAGACACATTCTTGATGTGTGAAACACAACTAGGGGCTCAGTGAGAGAAACCAACTAGAAAATATGCACAGAATGACCAACACTTCTTTCAACACACTTCTAGGACTCTTTCAACACTATGGATTATCTCAAACCAGAGGAATGTCTGCTATGGTACCTGGACCAATGCCAGCCCTTGTTATAAAGCAAAGAACACTTCAAGAGAATATCCTGAGTACCTTGCTTTGCAATCTGACAAACTGAGGTATTCAAATTAAACTGTTAAAGATGAGAACCAAGAGTGGGAGCTGACACTGTAGGATACAGAATAATTCCAGGTAACACATTTGAAGAAAGAATCAGAATGTCACATGGCATAATGTTTTGGATTTTCTTTAAGATAAACTAGCTTTAATAGAGTAATATTTTCAAACTGCAGAGGGTAGCTCACTAGTGTCTCATGAAACCAATTTAGCAGACCACAATCAGCATTGTTTTCAAAAAGAAAAAAGAACAGTCTAGACTAGCTTAGAATAGAAAAATATGTCTTTCACACACAATAAGAAGTGTTCTGTGACATTTCTGTTTCAGTTGTGTCTGTGTGTCCTGAAGCACGATGCAAAATGTATTTCTTACCATGAGTCTGACTTAAAGAACTCTGAAACCTGTCGCAGTAGTGTCTACACTGCGTACACTTGGAAGAGCAGAAGAAAGGGTTTCTCTGCAAGCTCCTAAGTCAGTAGCATATAAACCACTGTAAAATCTATTACTACTCTTCTGAAAGGCACCCAGAGACATCTCAAAGAGAGGGTGCTGCCTCCTGTCTGACGTTCAACCCTAAATACAGAATCGCTGGAGGAGAGTAAGGGAAGGATGGAGGCAAAAGAAACAGGAGAAAGAAGCAAATATTTTTCTTCTACTCCTATCTTGTACTTACACAATTCTGCTCTCTCACTCACAAATTAGGTTTATTATTTTGAATATGAGGAAACACCGAGAAAAGGTAATAACTTGAATATCTCTAGTCGCCTAATTGAAAAACATTTAAGAAACTGAGGGGGGAAAGACCCCCAAGCACAGACAGGAGCAATTACTGATATACCAAAAATGAATAGGCATTTGTTTGAAGTCAAGTGGTATTTGAATTTTCCAGGGCATAGATACTCATGTTAAAAATATTAGCTAATGAAGGCATGATCCTGAAGTCTCTAAGTACTAAATAAACCTAGTGAATATTTTCAGTAGAAATTAACTCCGCTCTAAACATACATCTTAAAAACAATGCATTTCTTGAAAAGGAACGAAAATAAAAATACTAACACAATAAAATGTTTGATGAGACAATTCTTTTCTTTATAAACAGACATCAAAGTATAACATCTTAATTCAAAAGCAGATGAACACTCACCTCTGCCTTCGTTCATCATCCTTTAAAACTTCATAAATGGCCACCAACTAGATAAAACAGAAGCATCACGTTAAAAATACTTTCACCTATAAGAAATCATTTAGGAAGACAGACACACTATAATGCACATGCAAAAAGCCCATGCACTCAGTGAACAGATAAAATCTTAATTATAAGTACCATTTTATGGTTTTGGTAGCACCTTAAGAGGTTAAAAAAGGCTTGATACCAAAATATATCTTTGAGAAAGATGCAAAAGTAATAATTATCTTAACATGTGCTTTTTAAAACTGTAATTTAGAGAAGAAAATTATGACAATTATGACCCTCCCCCCCAAGAACTGAGACTCCAATATAAAAAATGCTGGTAAAAGCGTTATTTTCTTTAAACTGAATAAATATGTATGCATAATATTTCTAAACTACAATCTCATTTTAAATGGAAACATTCTACATATAGGTTACTGTTTTTACCATAAACATTTATTTATAAATTATCACAAAAATATATAACAGCATATTTCACTTACTTGTCTAAATTGAGTTTCTGCATTTTCATCTTTATTCTTGTCTGGATGCAGAGTTAGTGAAAGCTTACGATATGCTTTTCTAATGTCTGCAGATGAAGCATCCTGGATGTAGTGGGGGGGAGGGGAAAAACACAAAGCAAACTTTGTCAGAAAAAGAAATTCCCAGAACCTTGTTAAGATCTGAGAAGACAGCCAACCAAATGCAGGACCCCAGGCAATGTAATTTGAGCAATCAGTCTAACAACCAGGCTATGCAACTAGCCTGACCCACATGACTGAACAATTATTCAATCTAATTTGGCTCTCCTCTTAACTTTTCATTACCATACATTCATTTAAAGAAGACAGTATTTGGCAAAACTTTTCAAACACTTGCCTTCCTAAAATTAACCAATAAATCTTTTTCAGTAATTAAGAGATCAAAAAGAAACAAATTAAAAATTAATACATCCGTGTGCCTTCAAAGAAGGTCTTTATTATTTGAGAATCTTAAAGCCAATGTCTGAAGCCCAGGCTTACCATATGTGGTTCCTTCATTGTTATTTATATTGAATTTACCATGGAGCAGCCACCTATGGAATCTCAATTTCAACATGTCAAAAAGTATGCCTATTTGAAGGCAGTTAAATTTGCATTTACACAAAATAATTATAATTAGAAATAGTTATGTATATTATCCTCAACTTTTTAAAGTATGTTACAGGATATCTTCAATAGTGTCCAGTTTCCATAGTCTGGTTTGCAGAAATAAATTTGCCCACAATTTATGTGTTATTAACATAGTTAAAATATTATTTTAAAAGGACAGTTGAGGAAGAGTACTTTGGATTCAATGAATATTAAAATTGTATTTTATGTAATCCTGTCCTATTTGTACATATAAACTCAGAGAACATCATTTTACATACCTAGTTTAAAAAAAAATACATGAAAATTACAACACACTGTTAAGTATAAAACTTGATCTCCATTAACTTTAAAATTTATTCCAAACACTAACATATTCATAGAGAGGCAAAATGAGAATAAAGTTGCTTATTAAATTTTATCGTGTTTTACAAATGAATATTTGTTCAATTAATTGATAAAACTGATATACTAAAAAGTTCAAATGACTAAAAAAACAAACATAACAAAAGTCCATGTTCCTGGAACTAAATAGCTGTTAAATAAATAGAGCTGGAGCAAGGCAAAGTGAGACTGTAATTAGTCTGTCAAGCTCTCTCTTATAAACCATTACTTTCATTACCAATTTTCTGGGACTTGTTGCTCCAGGCCACTACTCTAAAGTTTCAGCTTAGGTGTGAATATTTTTCTGACTCATGGAGGGTTGAAGAGCTAAAAAATTAGCAGAGTAAGTTTTGCAGGTAATATGATTATAATTTCCATTCTCACATGCCCAATGGAATTGTTTTGTTCTTTATACTTGAATGATAGCTAGCTAACAAGTAGTAGAAAAGAATGATTATTTTTTTCTGAAACTTTGTGATGGAGATTCTGTTCAGCAAAGAGGTCAAATGTCAAATGAATGTTCATTGTCTAAC
This sequence comes from Bos indicus, assembly GCF_029378745.1. Taxonomy (NCBI): domain Eukaryota; kingdom Metazoa; phylum Chordata; class Mammalia; order Artiodactyla; family Bovidae; genus Bos; species Bos indicus. The sequence goes on from NC_091772.1 coordinate 23,131,728, forward strand.
TGGGGCTTTAATTGTAGATTTTATTAATTGGGACTATAACATAGAGAAATTTCAAAAGTAGATTTCTTACAATCTAATGTATTTGCTTATGTTACAAAATTAATACATGCTCATTACGGAACATCTATGACTTACTAACACTCACCTAAGACCCAGTCTTGCCAACCTGACTCCAATCTTCCAGTTTTCTGCTACAGTATATACACTAACTGTAAATGTGATCAGATGGCTCTCCTATTTCAAACTCTTCAGTAACTCCCAAGAACCTTCATCATTTGTCTTATCCAGTCTTTTTAACTTTGTATTGCACCATCTTGATCCGTCTTCCTGGTCCCCCAAATCATCACACAATAGGATCCTGTTCCCCAACCTTATGTTTTTGTTTTGCATCCAGCTGTAGATACAGTTCTCTCCTGACTTAGGAATGCACCTCTCAGGCTGCACAGAAAGACTGCCTATTTTTCTCATGAGATCTGCCCAGTAATTTATTTCACCAATAAGCTTCACCCTAAGTGGACAAAACTGAAAAACTCAGAGTTTTCCCTATCTAAAAGATATGCTCTAGAAAAGCTGCATCTCAAACTAGCTTATGTATGTGTTACATTTTAGTTAATTAATCAATGAATTTTAACTTATCCTCATAGCAAAGCTTATAGCTGTTAGCAGGCCCATTTTACTGACAAGGTAAAGGAGGCAAAAAGAAGTTGAGTAATTTGCTCAATTCCAGACTGCTGGCAAATAGAGGAAAACAGAATTCAAACCCAGAAAATACTGCATCAGAATCATAGCTCTCCATGTTGGTTCTTAAGATTCAGTTAGTAGGTTTCAGCTGACTCACTGCACAGGGGCCTACAGTTTTGGGAAGGCAGTGAGAACAACTGCTACACTTCTACTGATCTGATAAACTATACAGAAAACGTCACACAACTACAATGTAAACATGGTCCACTGCAGTTTTAAAGGTTAATATCCTGATACGTGCTGGCTTTTACAGCACATTTTACACCACATTTCTACTACAGACCCAAACGTTAGAACATTTATCTCACATACACAATGAATGAAACCTTTTGTCTCCCTGGCTTGCAGGGATTCTTGATAGGACTATGGGTGAACTGGTCATCTATAGGATTCAATTCTTTTCCTTTTAAATGTGATACGGTTTTTGTTGTTTTTTTTTTTTTACAAGCTGGACATGAATTATCTTAATACCTGGATGACTTCTGTAAAGAATAGATATATGGTTATTCTTTTAAAAACAAAAATAAAGAAAAACTACAAAAATATGTCCATCAAAATTGGGAAAAAAAAAATGTGATGAGAGATCAACAAAAGTGGCAGAGTATGGAACTCCAAGGGCCTGTCCCTCTCCCTGAAAAGAAATGGCAAATAACCTGGCAAAAACTGTCAGAATCAACCTTATCTGCAAACTAGTCAAAGGATTCCAGTAATCAGTCAAGCACTCAGTCAAGAAAAAGTAGCTAATTCTCTGTAAGGATCTTGAAGTTATCAATCTGAGTTATTGGTGTGGGTTTATAGTGTTAGTTAGTTAAGTTGCTCAGTCGTGTCCAACTCTTTGCAACCCCATGGACTGTAGCCCACCAGGCTCCTCTGTCCATGGGATTCTCCAGGCAAGAACACTGGAGTAGGTTGCCATTTCTTTCTCCAGGGGATCTTCCCAACCCAGGGATCGAACCCAGATCTCCTGCATTGCAGGCAGACGCTTTAACCTCTGAGCCACCAGTTTCTAGTGTTAAGAGTATGTAAGGTAGACTTTGTTCTAAAAGAAGTTGTGGTTGCTTGTTTAGGCTTATCCTTTGATTCCCTGACAGACTGGTAAAGGTCTTACCTCTATTTTTTACCAAACTCTGACCTATCCCAGGGCAGACAGGCAACTGTTCAGGACATTTGTCAAAAACATTTTACAGCAAGTTTACCAGCTGGTGTCAAATGAGGCAAAGGATGGCAGTTAGGCACACAACACGCACATCAAAAAGCTAAGGAGACTGGGAAGTGAGGTGCTTTGGGGAATATGGTATTTGAAATGCTCCCACATATTCTTTGGAAACTAGACGACCAACACCTGTATGCCCAAAGTGGAGTACATAATCAAAAAGACCTGAAAAGGCCCTAAATTCTCATTTCTGGCTGAGCTTTAGGCTGTACACAAGTAGAAAGTGAAGACTAAGAGTGAGTTGTAAACTGCCTAGCTGAGTGTTGAAGGCATGTCCTAACATACACACAAAATCCTCTACCAAAGGTTTTGAGGTTTTTTTTTTTTTTTTTTTTTTTGCTTTTCGTTTTTTTCCTGTGCCAAATCTTTGAGGAAATCTTTGCTGAATCATCATCTGATGCATAAGCTAATTAAACAGATGTTAGTGGACACATATGGCAAAGAATATACACTGTACAAAATTAATTCAGAAAAATCACTAGACAAACAACACCAACCACAAGCAGCAAAAAGGCAAAAACCAAAGGAACAAAAACAAAACAAAGCTGGTGAGGTACAATGATCTAATTACCACATTATATATTCAAAATATCCAGTATTCATTAAAAATTATGAAGGAGGCAAAGAAACAAGAAAGTATGGCCCACACACATAGAAAAAAAAGGAATAGAAATTGTCCCTAAGAAGATCAGACATTAGATTTACTAGAGAAGGACTTTAGATCAACTGTTTTAAACATGCTCAAGAGCACAAAGAACTAATAGAATAAGAATGATGTCTCACCAAATTGAGAATACCAACAGAGGAGAAAATTTAAGGCAAAGAGAAATTCTGGACTTGAAAAACACAATAACTGAAATTTAAAAATTCACTAGAGAATTCCAAAAGCAGAGAAAAAAAATCTGTGAACTTGAAGATACATCAATTGAGATTATCCAATATGAGAAGTAAGAAGAAGAAAAAAAAATAAAGAAAAATTAATAGAGCCTAAAAGACCTGTGGGACACCACTACGTATACCAACATACACATACATAAGAGTTCAAGACAGGACTAGAGAAAAGGGGGGGGAAGGGGAAAAGACTGAAAACTGAACTTTCATAAAAGACATGAATATACACATCTAAGAATTTCAACAAATCCTAAGTACACACAAAGTAATCCACACCTATCAACATTATATTCCAACTGTTCACAAACAGAATCCTGAAAACAGCAGAGAGAAGTGACTCATTATGTACAACGAATTCTCAATAAATTAACATCTATTTCTCATCAGAAATCATGGACGCTAGACATTAACTGAATGACATATTCACAGTGCTTCAGGAAAAAAAAACAAATCTGTCAACCAAGAATTCTATATCCAGGAAAGCTATCCATCAAAAAGGAAAGAGAAATCAAGACATTCTAAGTAAACAAAAACTAAAGAGTTCATTGCTAGTAGTCTTAATCTACAAAAAGCACCGCAGAGAGGCCTTTAGGCTGAAAGGAAATCATACTAGATAGTAATTCATACAAAGAAATAAAAAATACTGATAAAGATAACTATATAGATAAATATAAAAGTCAATATTCATGTATTTCTGGTTAGTAACTCCAATTTTTTACATGATTTTAAAGACTACTAAGCAATAATAAATCTATGTCTTAAATAAAACAATAATATAGATGTATGTCCACAGACATACATGTATAAAGATGTAATCTGTGACAATAACTATATGAGGAAGGGAAACACAGCTATTTAGGAGCCAATTTTTTAATATGATTGAAACTAACTTGGTATTAATTCAAACTAGATTGCTACAAATTAATGTCACTTGTATAATCTCCATGGCAAATACTAATAAATCTATTTTAAAATCTAGATTTAAAATCTATTGTAAAAGAAAAAGCAAATCAAATAATACACTATGAATACTGTGAACAATTATGCCAAACAATTAGGAAACCCAGATAAAACAGACAAATTCCTAGAAACACACAAACTGACACATGAAGAAACAGAAAAAGTGAACAGACCTATAATAGGTAAAGAGATCGATTAGTTAATAAAAACCAAAACCCAAAAAAAGCCCAATGGCCTAAAAAGAAAAGCCTGAAACCTCAAAGCCAGATGACTGAATTCAGTCAAATATCTGAAGAAATCACAGTCCTCTTTAAACTTTTCCAAAACATAGAGGAGAAAGGAATGTTAACTTATTCTATGGGTCCCAGATACCAAGACCAGACAAACACCTCAAAAAAAAAAAAACAAAAAAACCCCACAAAAAACCTATAGACTAATATCCCTTATGAATGCTGATGCAAAATTCCTCAGCAAACTTCTAGTAAATTGAATCCAGCAGTATAGAGAAAGGACTTACCTACCATGACCAAGTGAGATTTATGCAATCAATTCAAAGGTGGTTCAGGGTATGAAGATCAGTCAATATAATACATCATATTAATGAAATGAAGAACAAAGCATCACATAATCATCTCAACTGATGCAGAAAAAGCATACCCAACAGCATTTAGTAACAAACCACTCAACAAACTAGGACTTAAAGAAAACTTTCTGAAGTTGATATAAGGTATCTATGAAAAAAACCACAGCTAACTTCCTACTTAAATTGTGAAGTCTGAAACCTTTTCTCCAAGATCAATAAGAGGGATATTTGTTCTAGCCTGAGCAATCAGTTGAGAAAAAGAAACAAAAGGCATTTGGATTGGAATGGAAGAACTAATATTACTACCTCTATTTACAGATGATATGTCCCATACATGGAAAATCCAAAAATATCACAGAAAAAGTATTAGAGCTAATAAATAAATGTATTAAATTGTAGGATACAAGGTCAATATATAAAGATTAGCTTTACTTCTGTATACTAGCAATTAAAAAATCCAAAGATGAAATTAACAAATCCTTGACAACAGCATCCAAATGAATTTAAAAAATTGGAATAGTCTAACAAAAGTGTACTGTTTGTACACTATGAACTATAAAACATCGCTGAAAGAAATGAAAGAAGATCTTAATAAATGGAGAGGCATCTATGTTCATGGACTGGAAGACAATATTGTTAAAGCAGCAATAATTCCCAGTTGATCTACAGATTCAATGCAATCCCTATCAAAATCCTGCCTGGCATTTCTGCAGAAATTTACATACTAATCCTCAAATTCATAGGGAAATGTTAGGGACCCCAAATAGCTACAATAACTTGAAAAAAAAAGTCCTAAAATAACTTGCAATAACTGGAAGTCACATGTTCTGACTTCAAAACTACAGTCATCGAGACAGCACAGTTATGATGTAAGGACAGACAAATAGCTCAATGTAAGAAATTCAGCACCCAGAAAAAACTTTCTCATCTCTGGTCAATACATTTTCAACAAGGGTGCCAAGATCATTCAATAAAGAAAGAAGAGTCTTTTCAATAAATGATGTTGATATAATTGGATATCCACATGTAGAAAATAAAATTGGACCCTTACCTCACACCGCATAAAAAAATTAACTTGAAATGAGTCAAAGCCCCAAATATAACAGCTAAAACTATAATCCCTTAGGAGAAAACATAGAGGTAAATCTATATGACCTCGGAATACAACAGATTCTTAGCTAGGACATAAGAATAATAGGCAACAAGAGAAAAAATTTACAAATTGTACTTAATCAGATTTTAAAACTTTGCAGTCCCCTGTGGCATTAGTGGTGAAGAACCCACATGCCAACATAGGAGACACAGAGACACAGGTTCAGTCCCTGGGTCAGGAAGATCTCCTGGAGGAGGGCATGGCAGCCTACTCCAGTATTCTTGCCTGAAGAATCCCATGGACACAGGAGCCTGGTGGGCTGCAGTCCATGAGGGCACAAAGAGTTGGACACGACTGAAGTGACTTTGCACGCACGCACATGCAAGTTTGATGGTTCCTTAAAACACACAGACACACACACAAAGAATTACTATACAACCTTGTAATTATATTCCTAGGTATTTATTGAAGAGAATGAAAACTGTTGTTCAAACAAAAGCTTGTACGCTAATGCTGACAGCAGTACTATTCACCAGTGGCCAAAAAATAGAAACACCCCAACGTCCACGAACTGATGAATAGACAAACAAAATGTGGTGAAGGTATATCAAAATAATTAATATTACTCAAACATAAAAGGAATGAAGTACTTTATATGCTACATATGAATGAATCTTGAAAACACTCTGCTAAATGAAGAAAAGAAAGAAAAAAGAAAGAGAAGTCCTTCAGTCGTGTCCAACTCTTTATGACCCCATGGACTGTAGCCTATAAGACTCCTCCATCCATGGAATTTTCCAGGCAAGAATACTGGAGTGGGTTGCCATTTCCTTCTCCAGGGGATCTTCCCAACCCAGGGATTAAACCTGGGTGTCCTGCATTGCAGGCAGACGCTTTACCGTCTGAGCCACCAAGGAAGCCGAATAAAGAAAAACCAGATAAAGAAAACCAAATGAAGAAAAACCAGACACAAAAAGCCATGTATTATATAATTTCATTTCAATTGTCCATTTGCTCTTTATGGACAAATCTATTGATACAGAAAGCATTTCAGTAGTTCCCAGAGCCTGGAGAGAGAGGGGGATGGGGAGTGACTGCTTAATACATACGGAGTTTCTTTTGGGGTGATGAAAATGTTCTGTAATTAGATGACTGGTGAATAACATGTGAATATACTAGAAATCATGCAATTGTACACTTAAATGGTTAAAATGGTGAACTTGGTTTCATGAATTATATCTCAATTTTTAAAAAGTGAAACAATACAGAATTATCTTTATTGCATGCTATGTGCTAGGCACTATTCTAGCCACTATATATGTTAATTCCCTTGAATTTTACAACCCTTGGTGATAGGTATAATTATTCTATTTTAATGAGGAAACTGGGACTTAATCTAAGGTTAAGTAATCTGCAAAAATGTTGCATAGGTACTAGGTGGCAGAAATTTCCTGCCAGAAATTTAGTTTTACATCCCATGCTACCTCTTCTAGAATTAAAGTGGCATATCTTATGGCCACTCCTCAATTATCTTCTAATGTAAGTTAGGTTATTCATCAAAATGGAACCAGTTACCTCTGGGAGTCTGAAAAGTGGGATTAGTAATAATCTGATACAGTTCAACCCAGAGATGCTTAAAAATGTATAGATTGTTGCTGGGAACACTCTTCTAGAGGTAGATATAGTAATCTAAATGAAAAATTTCTTATCTAATTTACTTATGAACAGATCTGGTAAGGCTGTTTGATGTGGGACAAATCTCAGAGAAATTTTGTTCACATTCTAGATTTTATTAGATTAGCCCCCTTTTCCACTTACTATGATGTTTAGGATGAAAATGGGCTTGAAAATAACCAATCCATAGCTAATTACAAAATTAGCTATGTAATTTTGGACAAATCTAAGTCTCAAGTTCTTATCTATAAAATAAGAATGATAATATTGAAACAAATGAATACACACATATACATGCAAATATATACATACATATATATGTATATAATATGCTTATTATAGCATCTGGCACATAGTAGTGCTGAATAAATGAAAACTGTTATAAAGTGTAGGCTAAAAAGTCACTATTTCTTCTTCATTTTAACACTTGGCAAATTTGACTTGCAGTTTATTTGGATTTGTACTTTAGACCATGACAAGTAAGGAACTGAGAAGAGTAAGATGAATTTGGATGGTTTTTATTTATTGATTTGACAATATTTATTGAGTCCCTTTCAGCTGAGGTTGAAACTCCAGTACTTTGGCCACCTTATGCAAAGAGTTGACTCATTGGAAAAGACTCTGATGCTGGGAGGGATTGGAGGCAGGAGGAGAAGGGGACGACAGAGGATGAGATGGCTGGATGGCATCACCGACTTGATGCACATGAGTTTGGGTGAACTCCGGGAGTCGGTGATGGACAGGGAGGCCTGGCGTGCTGCGATTCATGGGGTCACAGAGAGTTGGACACGACTGAGCGACTGAACTGAACTGATTGAGTCCCTATACTTATAAGCACTGAGGACACAGTAGTGAACAAAATAAACCCAATCTCTATCCTCATAAAAGCTCTGCAAGGTAAGAGCACTGAAAATTTTGTTTTAAGTGGCCCAAGAGGGGTTCCTTATTTTACTTTACATCAGAGACTGGCACATATTTTCTGTAAAGGGGTAGACTATATATTTGAGGTTTTGCAGGCCAAAGAGGCTCTGCTACAATTCTTCAACTTTGCCACTGCAGTGAGAAAGCAGCCACAGACAACACATAAACATGGGTGTGATGCTGTCCCAGTGAAATTTTATTTTAAAAAACAGCTGGAGTCTGGTTTTGGCCCATGCAGCATAGTTTGCTGACCCCTGATTCCTATCTGTGGATTGTCAATAATCTAAAGCTCATTCTATTTATAGCGTCTTTGCAAATTTGACATCCACCTATACATACACACACACATCTATGTATATGTATATTTTATATACATATAAAACATTATATGGTTATATATAACATAACCATATGGTTAACAAAACATTAGAAGACCTTACTCAGGACCTTTCAAAGTACAGTGTTCTTAATAAAACCCCCTATTGCTTTGAAAGAACTCAAGAACATTAAATCCAAGAGAAGAACACCTAGATTCAGTAAAGAGGCAAGACTACAGTTATTCAGACTATATATTTAGGCACATAGTTGAAGAACTTCAAACTCTGGTGGACATCTAGATATCTTAATTTGTGAAATGTTATTATCCAAGGTTAACTGCCTCAAAGTTAGTCATCCCATGTAATCTTTCTAAGTCCTGAGTCATTTTCTTATCTGATGTTACTGAGTAAAAAGCCCAAGCTGAACTCTTAATAATGACTTTGTCCTCTTTACTCTCGGAGAAGGCAATGGCACCCCACTCCAGTACTCTTGCCTGGAAAATCCCATGGACCAAGAAGCCTGGTGGGCTGCAGTCCATGGGGTCACGAAGAGTCAGACATGACTGAGTGACTTCACTTTCACTTTTCACTTTCATGCATTGGAGAAGGAAATGGCAACCCACTCCAGTGTTCTTGCCTGGAGAATCCCAGGGACAGGGGAGCCTTGGTGGGCTGCCGTCTATGGGGTCGCACAGAGTTGGACACGACTGAAGCGACTTAGCAGCAGTAGCAGCCTCTTTACTCTGGCCTTTGCATTTAAATTTATCAGTCAACATAGTCCACTCCCACTCTTCACCTGCCCAAAAAAGCCAATAACAACAAAAAAACCAAAAAACTATGTGCCTGGATAAAAGTGCATTTACCAGCAAAAGAACTAAAGAACAGAAGCATGTAAGGACCAGAAGGTTGAGGCAGGAAACCTGTGCTCAGCATAACTTCAGAACTATGGGATTTTATACCAGGTTGACATAAAATTCAAAACAAATTAGAAAAAAATAAAAATAAATGGAAAAAGGAAAATATTTTTAAAAAATAATTTTTCAGGGCAAAATAATTAACTAACTTCAGAACAAATTTTAATCCTGGGCTTCTATGGTTGACCTGATACAAAAGAAGCAGGGGTTCTTCCACTGGAGATGACTGTTAAAAGTCAATTGCCTCTGGAGGAAACTACTAAAATTTATGTAAGATGATAGCTTTAGTTGACTTTTCTTAGCCTTAAACCATATATAAGCACCCATAAAAGGTTAGTCTATATCAAAATCCTGGTTTTTGATGCTCATGTAGAACATATATCTTATTATTTTTTTCAGTCAAGATAAGAATAATTTGTTGACAAGTCTGATAATTTCCAGTGCAGTAAGAGGTATGCATTGCACCCTCTTATTTTTAACTTGCATCAAAATAAATCTGGATTAATAACATGTTTATTTAAGTTGAACACACCTCTGCCCTCCCCATAAGATTAAAAATGCAAGCATTCTCCAAATGTAGATAAACAAAATACTGCAGCCCAGGAGACAGCTGCTTCTGATATCTAATTACTGGGGGACTGAGTTGGCAGGAACATCAGATCAACTATTCACAAAACAAAATCACCATTTCTGGTAATGAGATTAGTTATCTTATACTATATTTTTGCAGCTAATTTATTTTCAAAAGGAGGTCTCCTTACCAATTCAGTGGCAGAGGTACAGAGCAGGAGGGACAGTTCTATATTAAACAAATTTGACAGACAGAACCACCAAATTATGCTTTAAAAAAAAATTTAACAAAGCAGAAATAAAAGTTGAAATTACATAGTGCCTGGAAATTAATGAAAAGGAAAATATATGACATCAAAACCTTTAAGAGCTAAAGCTCTACTTAGAGGGTAATGCTTGTAGTTTAAAATACTCTTTTAATAAGACAATCTGAAAATGAATGAAGTACCCAGCCTAATAAAGTAGAAAAAAACAAAAGTACACAAAAGAAAACAGGAAGAAAGAACAAATAAACATACAAATGGAAAGCAATGAAAAAAAAAGCTGGTTCTTTGGGAAGATGAAAAAAACGTACCAGACCCAGAATGCCCTGACAGTCCCTTAAAATCTTGGTTTCTGTACCTTGAAAATGGTCACGTATCAGCTTTACCTTCCTCTCTGCTGCCTCTCCCTCCTGTGCTGTCCAAGAGCAGGGCCAAATGATCGCATCTGAAAGCTCAGCCCAGACAAGTGCTCAAGACAATCCAGAGAACTTTCAAAATCTGTCCTTCACATAATGCAACTGTGCATTTGCTCCATTTCAGAGGCAGACTGGCCCTTAATCCAAGAGCACCAGTTCCCCTTACGGGCCTTTTCTCCACTATGGTTCTTGCTAGTCTGTATCTTGCTCTTCTTTTCAAAGACAGAAGCCCTGACTGCTCAATGTGGGCCCAGAAAATAGTCTCCTAGGGCCGAGGCTAGACATCTAGGTGGCAGTCAACTGACTTATTGCTAAATGGTCTATCCCTTTTCCCACTGGCATGCTTCCACCCTGACTTGGGAAGTGAGGTGCTACAATCAATGCAAGTGTTGATTTCAAATCCATGCCACACCAACGGAAAAAGCAGATAGGCACCCAGGCCTACTAACAGAAAGGGCAAAAGCAGCAGAAGCAGAGCCTCCATCTGATTTCCACCTTCCAAAATTTTACAAAGTATATCTTATTGGCCAAAGCTCTATTACATCCAGCATACTTACTGCAAGTGAGTCTGAGAAAGTTATTAACTTTACACACTTTGTGCAATAAAGCACACTAGAAGGAAGGAATAAATGTTGAAACCAATCCACTCTATTTACCATATTTGTTGGTGTGTAGTTGCTAAGTCGTGCCCAACTTTTTTGTGACCCCATGGACTGTACCTGGCAGGATTCTTTGTCCATAGAATTTTCCAGGCAAGAATACTGGAGTGGGTTGCCATTTCCTTCTCCAGGGGATCTTCCCTACGCAGGGATCAAACCTGCATCTCCTGCATTGGCAGGGGGACTGGATTCTTTACGACGGAGCCACCAGAGAAGCCCATTTACCACATAGAAGCTTTGTTTTTTCATGTTGTTGTTGTTTAGTCACCCAGTTGTGTCTGACTCTTTGTGACCCCATGGACTGCAGGACGCCAGGCTTCCTTGTCCTTCACCATCTCCCAGAACTGGCTCAAACTCATGTCCATTGAGTTGGTGATGCCATCCAACCATCTCATCCTCTGTCATCCCCTTCTCCTCCCACCTTCATTCTTTCCCAGCATCCGGGTCTTTTCTCACGAGTCAGTTCTTCACATAAAGTGGACAAAGTATTGGAGTTTCAGTTTTAGTATCAGTCCTTCCAATGAATATTAAGGATTGATTTCTTTCAGGATTGATTGGTTTGATCTCCTTGCAGTCCAAGGGACTCTCAAGAGTCTTCTCCAACACCACAGTTCAAAAGCATCAATTCTTCAGTTCCCAGACTTCTTTATGGTCCAATTCTCATATCCATACGTGACTACTGAAAAAACCATAGCTGTATTGGTAAAGTAATATCTCTTCTTTTTAATCCACTGTCTAGGTTTGTCACAGCTTTTTTCCCAAGGAGCAAGTGTCTTTTAATTTCATGGCTGCAGTCACCATCCACAGTGATTTTGGATCCCAAGAAAATAAAGTCTATCACTGTTTCCATTGTTTCCCCACCTATTTGCCATGAAGTGATGGAACCATGTATGGATGAGAGAGTTGGACTGTGAAGAAGGCTGAGCACTGAAGAATTGATGCTTTTGAACTGTGGTGTTGGAGAAGACTCTTGAGAGTCCCTGGGACTGCAAGGAGATCCAACCAGTCCATGCTGAAGGAGATCAGCCCTGGGATTTCTTTGGAAGGAATGATGCTAAAGCTGAAACTCCAGTACTTTGGCCACCTCATGCGAAGAGTTGACTTATTGGAAAAGACTCTGATGCTGGGAGGGATTGGGGGCAGGAGGAGAAGGGGACGACAGAGGATGAGATGGCTGGATGCCATCACTGACTTGATGGACGTGAGTCTGAGTGAACTCCGGGAGTTGGTGATAGACAAGGAGGCCTGACGCGCTGCGATTCATGGGGTTTCAAAGAGTCGGACACGACTGAGCAACTGAACTGAACTGAAATGATGGAACTGGATGCCATGATCTTCATTTTTTGAATGTTGAGTTTTAAGCCAGCTTTTTCACTCCCCTCTTTCACCTTCATCAAGAGGCTCTTTAGTTCCTCTTCACTTTCTGCCTTAAGGGTGATGTCATCTGCATGACCGACGTTATTGATATTTCTCCCGACAATCCTGATTTCAGCTTGTGCTTCATCTAGTCAGGCATTTTGCATGATATACTCTGCAAATAAGTTAAATAAGCAGGGTGACAATATGGAGCCTTGACGTACTCCTTTCCCGATTTGGAACCAGTCTGTTGTTCCATGTCCAGTTCTAACTGTTGCTTCTTGACCTGTGCACACGTTTTATAGGAGGCAGACAAGGTGATCTGGTATTCCCATCTCCTTAAGAATTTTCCAGTTTGTTGTGATCCACAAAAGGCTGTAGCATAATAAATGAAGCTGAAGTAGGTATTTTTCTGGAATTCTATTGATTTTTCTATGATCTAACGGATGTTGGCAAGTTGATCTCTGGTTCCTCTGCCTTTTCAAAATCCAGCTTGAACATCTGGAAATTCTTGGTTCATGTACTATTGAAGTCTTGCTTGCAGAATTTTGAGTATTATCTTGCTTGCATGTGAAATAAGTGTAATTGTGCAGTAGTTTGAACATTCTTTAACATTGCCTTTCTTTGGGATTGGAATGAAAACTGACCTTTTTCAGTCCTGTGGCCATTGCTGAGTTTTCCAATTTTGCTGGCATACTGAGTGCAGCACTTTCACAGCATCAGCTTTTAGGATTCGAAATAGCTCAGCTGGAATTCCATCACCTCCACTAGCTTTGCTCATAGTGATGTTTCCTAAGGCCCACTTGACTTCTGACTCCAGGATGTCTGGCTCTAGGTGAGTGATCACACCATCATGGTTATCTGGGTCATGAAGGTATTTTTTGTATAGTTTTTCTTATTCTTGCCACCTCTTCTTAGTATCTTCTGCTTCTGTTGGTCCATACCATTTCTGTCCTTTATCGAGCCCATCTTTGCATGAACTCTTCATTACAGGTACTAGGAAGGTCATACTAAGGAACAAAGTGGACATGTACACAGAGGGGAAACAGAACTAGTAACTCAATCAGTATAGTTTTGCCAAGCCATTCTATATCAGAAGATATGAAGTACATGGTGGTTATTTTTACATTTAACTCTTTCTTCTACATTACTGTCTCTTCGTATTTCCAGTTTTATGAAAGATAACTGTTTACTTAGTAATCTGAGAAGTGATAAATGAAAAATCAAAATTATACTAGATGATCACTGAGTAATCAGTAAATTCAAATTCCCAGCTTCACTATGTAACAGTATTACACAGAAACAGATAATACTTTATGATCTGTGCATTTCATATCCACATGGCCAACAAATGAACAAGTATCCAACTTCATTAATCATTGGGGAAAAGCAAACTAGAGTCCTAAGGAGATAGCACTACATATGTTATATCTTCAAAAGAGAATAGGACATAAGGCTTGTGAATCTGGAGATAACTTTAAATTATTTATTAAATCAGTTAAGGGTAGAAAAAAAAACCCTATACTCAAATTAATCTAGAAATTATTTCAGCAATTTATTACTGATTCTCATATATGGGTAACATGAGGGTAATTTTTTGAAACTTTATTCTCAAACTGGCTAGGGTTATTTCACTTCTCTTTCTGGAGTTTTATTTTTGTTTTTTGATTGTTTTGTTTTTAAAAAGCAGAAAAAGATAAGAGAAGGAAAACCCAAATTTTAAAACTTTCAACTACTGACAGTGAGTGAAAGATTTAAAATTACATTGCCTTCAGTGTAAATAGTGGAGTCTGACCTCTCACCAAACAGATATAATTTCTTTGAGCTACTCTTCTAAATTAATTAAATGTGTTTTTAGTAACACTGCTTTGTTAGGAAAATCCCCAATTGGGAAGAAGTGGAGAATGAAGCTGAAATAGTGGCAAGTATTTTAAAGAAGAGGTTGCCCTTAACCTGTCCTTAACCTTAGCATATTTGACCTTTGATTCCTACTGTACACTACAGGTCACCAAACACTGTCTGGAATTAGAAAGTTCCCATCAGCACTGATTTGGAGACTAGTGTGATATTACATCTAAGTGATTCTTTTGTCATTTATTTTGTTCCCAAAATTACTTTGTACAATGGTTTCTGACATTCTTTAAAAGCAGTAAACATACAGAATTTCAAATAGTCATAACTATAAACTTAAATATTAAAGATTACAAGTTGGTAAGGAAATAAGGACTGGTTACTACTAATACTTTTATTATATCCCATTTCTTTGAATTATGACATAGAAATATCTGAGAAATCAAACTAGCTTCAACAGTTAAACACACTTCCACCCCCACCCAGAATAGATCTAATTCTAATTAAATTTAAAACTTTTGCACAGCAAAGGAAACCACAAACAACACAAAAAGACAACCCTCAGAATAGGAAACTATATTTGCAAACAAAGCAATTGACAAGGGATTAACCCTCAAAATATACAAACAGCTCATGTAGCTCAATATAAAAAAACAAACAACCCAATAAAAAATTAGGTCGAAGGGGCTTCTCTGGTAGCTTGGTGATAAAGAATTTGCCGGCCAATGCAAGAAACACAAGTTCAATCCCTGATCTGGGAAGATTCCACATGCCTTGGAGCAACTAAGCCTGTGTGCCACAACCACTGAGCCTGTGTGCTCTAAGAGCTCGGGAGCCAAAACTACTGAGCCCACGTGCCACAGCGGCCGAAGCCTGAGTGCTCTGTAGCCTGTGCTCTATAGAAGAAGCCACCGCAATGAGAAGCCAGCACACGGCAACTAGAGGATAGCCCCCACTTGCCGCAACCAGAGAAAAGCCCTATGGCAGACCCAGCACAGCCAAAAATAAATACATTTTTTTTTTTTTAATTAGGTGGAAGACTTAAACAGACATTTCTCCAAAGAAGACAGAGATGGTCAACAAACACATGAAAAGATGTTCAACATCACCAATTATTAGAGAAATGCAAATCAAAACTACAATGAGGTATCACCTCACACCTAGTCAGAATGGCCATCATCAAAAAATCTACAAATAATGAGTGCTGGAGAGGGTCTGGAGAAAAGGGAAACATCCTATACTGTTGGTGGGAAAGTAAACTGATACAGTTGCTATGGAGAACAGTCTGAAGGTTCCTTAAAACACTAAAAATAGAACTACCATATGACCCAACAATCCCACTCCTAGGCATATACCTAGAGAAAACCATAATTCCAAAAGATACAGGTACCCCAGTATTTGGAATACCCCAATGGCATCTGGTTTCATCACTTCATGGGAAATGGCATCTGGTCTCATCACTTCATGGGAAATAGATGCGGAAACAGTGGAAACAGTGTCAGACTATCTTTTTGGGCTCCAAAATCATTGCAGATGGTGACTGCAGCCATGAAAGTAAAAGATGCTTACTCCTTGGAAGGTAAGTTATGACCAACCTAGATAGCATATTGAAAAGCAGAGACATTACTTTGCCAACAAAGATTCATTTAGTCAAGACTATGGTTTTTCCAGTGGTCATGTAAGGATGCGCGAGTTGGACTATGAAGAAGGCTGAGTGCCGGAGAATTGATGCTTTTGAACTGTGGTGTTGGAGAAGACTCTTGAGAGTCCCTGGGACTGCAAGGAGATCCAACCAGTCCATTCTAAAGGAGATCAGCCCTGGGTACTCTTTGGAAGGAATGATACTAAAGCTGAAACTCCAGTACTTTGGCCACCTCATGTGAAGAGTTGACTCATTGGAAAAGACTCTGATGCTGGGAGGGATTGGGGGCAAGAGGAAAAGGGGATGACAGAGGATGAGATGGCTGGATGGCATCACTGACTTGATGGACGTGAGTCTGAGTGAACTCCAGGAGTTGGTGATAGACAAGGAGGTCTGGCGTGCTGCGATTCATGGGGTCGCAAAGAGTCGGACACGACTAAGCGACTGAATTGAACTGAACTGAATATCGGAATATTTGTTGTTGTTTAGTTGCTAAGTTGTGTCCAACTCTTTTGCAACCCCATGGACCATAGCCCGGCAGGCTCCTTCTGTTCATGGGCTTTCCCAGACAAGAATACTAGAGTGGGTGGCTATTTCCTCCTCCAGGGGATCTTCCTAACTCAGGGGTCAAACCTGTGTCTCCTGCATTGGCAGGTGGATTCTCTACCACTGAACCACCTGGGAAGCCCAATGAACTATTATTACTCAGCCATATAACAGAAACAGATTGTGCTGAGAAGTGGATGGGCCTAGAGACTGTCATACAGAGTGAAGTCAGTCAGAAATAGAAAAACAAATATCAAATAATACTGCTTATATGTTGAATCTAGAAAAATGGTACAGATGAACTTATTTGCAAAGTGGAAATAGACACAGATGTAGAGAGTAAATGTATGAATACCAAGAGGGAAACAGGGAGATGGGATGAATTGGGAGACTGGGATTGATATCTGTACAGATAACTAATGAGAACCTACTGTACAGCACAGGGAACTCTACTCAGTGCTCTGTCGTGACCTAAACGGGAAGGAAATCCAAAACAGAGGAGATGTATGTATGTGTATACTGACTCACTTTGCTGTACACCAGAAACTAACACAACATTTTAAATCAACTATATTCCAATCAAAAACTAATAAAAAAATTAATAACTTGGAAAACTATTTCTGGAAAAATATTTGTACTCAAAATTAAAACAAAACCAACCTCTGGATGTTATTACTGATTAAAATTACAATTATGTGTGAAATGATTTCATTGATAAGCTGACAAAACTAAGAATGATGATAATTAACTATACTTACAGGTCCTTATCTGAATAATTCAGGCTTACTTTGCGAACTAACAAATAACAGTTCTGTGAGACTACATGATTTTTCCGGGAACTCTATTAAAGTCAATTTAATTAAAAAAATTTTAAGTCAAGCCAAATTAATTTTTAAAAGACAAATTAGAACTTATATTGGTAACAAAACATTCTCCTTCAAAAACCTCGGCAATCATATACTTTTGTAATGATTATTTGTATATAATAAATCAGAAAGAGGAATTAGTATATGCAGAGAAAAGTATTCATGATCAAGAAGTCAGGAATTCAGACAAGAAAAAGTTTCTTTAATCCTCTGCTCTTAACTCTTCTAACAATCATGACTAAATGCAAAACTGCACATCAAGCAAGCTTGGTCAATTTAAGTTTCACTTTGTGCTTAAATTCTTATTATTCTGGAACCACAATATTTGATGTATCGCTATGAAATATTTAGTAATTACTACTGATTAATTACTTAAGTATTGTTAACTTACAGATAAACTTGGACATCTTAAGATTTTTTAGTATTAAAGGGTTTAAGTTACAGATTTTCATATCAAAACATCATACCTATTAAGATAAAATGTATTCAGTTTTAAATGCAGTATTTATGCTAGCCTATAAGGAAATAAACTTTATGAAAGAACCCTAAAAGTTATTTCATTAGTTTCTTTACATATACATAATAAATGCCCATTCAGTTTCTTCTCACAGGTCATCCTCAGTTACATAAATTTACTTGGCTATTATTACTTTTGTGGTACAGTTCAATGAATATGCTAGCAAGAGGATTAGGTCAACAGATTTATTTAAGGCCTTACCAAAATATTAAAAGAAACTATCCAGCTGACATTTATAAAACAGATGAACAGAAACTTGGTAAATTTCTACACAGTTCCTGATGTTTATACTACTATTATTTCTTATTGATAACTATTTCATTACCCTCATGTGTCACAAAATATATAACTTACATACTACAATTACATATATGTATATAATCCACTCTACACACTTTGTATACTCTTTGCCTCACACAGTAAAACCTTATTATTTAGTTAACAAAGAGTAGGACACAACTGAGCACGCATGTATTAATAAGCTACAAATTCATAACTGAATTTTCTTTATATGTCTCAGCTAATTTTTTTTCACATATCAATAAATTTGAGATACATATACAACTACAATTTTTGCACAACAAACTTGTATTTGGATGCATATAAATTTGTTTTCATAAATCAGGGCTACTTCATTTAAAAGAGTATGGTTTGAGTATGGTTTACCATAAAATTTATACTTTAAAGTAAAATAATGCCTTTACTATAAAAATTACACTTATATTAATATGGCCTTAATTACCTTCATAAAAACTTAAAGAAAATAAAAGACAAAATTCAGAGAGTTTACTCATTGATATATTTTATTTTTTAGTTTAAAAAGCCATGGTGTTGTTAGAGGAATAACCATATATTATTTCTGCTTACTAATGAAAAATTTAAGGAAAGGGGATAGACCCAGGGAGGGGGAACAACCCAAAGATGTAATTTGTGTCATACAATTTCATTTTAAAAAATCCTTTTTACAATAGAAACTGAGCTTTGGGGAAGTATTTCAATAGCTATTTAGGTAGCCACATGGTATAAGATACAGTGAAACTTACTGAAACTTATTTAACTATATATAATTTTCAAAAGCAAAATAAAGCAGGAATTCTTTAATGACAGAATATATGAAAAGAATAAAATTGTTATTGAAACAAAATAACTAGAGAGCCAAATTGTTTCTCAAGTTGCTGTATGCTATATTTTAGGTAGTAATGAAAATTATCCAATAATAATGTAAAATCGAAACCTCACCACAGAGCGAAAAGACAAACAGTAATAGAACACATAACTAATGGGAATCCAGAGCTGTCCAGACTCATTTTAAGAACTGACAAACATAACTTGCATTGTTTGAAGTCTGTATTAGCAGCAGGGGTTGTGTCAGTGCTTTTTTTGGTATATTAACAAAATGCTTTGACAAAAGATTTTTATTAGACACTATAATAACTGCTACAGATTTCCTTGCATTTATTATACTTTCAACATACAGTTTAATAAAAACCTGTTACGTAGACTACATTTCAGAGAAACATTAAAAAAAATTACAAAAAGAAATGAGAAGTTTGTCCTTTTCTACTGATATTTTATTTTTGTCTTGTGGACAAAAGTCACTGCTAATGATGTTTAAACTACTGAAGTGTAAACATTTTCAATACTTTCAATACTGCAAGTGAGTATAATACTCTAAATATATCAGTTAAGTGCTGGTTGACAGGAGTGCTTCACTGCCGATTGCTACTACCAGCAAGATAAAACAAGTAATCTAAGTCAACTTTAAATGCTAGAGATGATACTACCTAACACCAACACACTGGTTGTAAAGGAGAAAAGGCAACTTGGCAACATCAGTGTAACACACAGGAATTTTTCCTCCACAGAATTAAAAAGTTTTAAACTTGTCTGTAGCAAATAACAACCGCCTTTACACTTTTTCCTTTTAAAAAATGTTTGACGTGTAAAATTAACTTGATGTACGTATAACTGATTTCTTCAAGGGCAAGTGCTTCAGAGAGACGCAGAATGTTTCAGTTTCCCTTTGTCAAGAGAGATTCCTCAAGGTAAAATTTAAGCTGAAACTTAACCATAACTATTTTAAATGAATTTATTTCATTAGGAACTACTATTATAGGGTTACCATTTATAGATATTTGTGGTTTAGCATAACAAGTTTTGATTTGGAGTTTTCCTATCCCTGATAAACAGACCATATCTTTTCAAGTCCAAGTCATTACACAACTGAAAGTTAATTTAAAGTAATTATATTGGCTTAGGAGGTATTAATAACAAAAGGAAATGCTTGAAAAATTACAAGAGGCTTTTGAAATGTGTTTCTTTCTTACCAGAGTCCACAAACTTAATAAGATAAGGCACAAAGCAACACACGGCTTTCTAGGAGATTGTTACTACGAAGGTGATTTACAAGCAAACTATGCTGCAAATTTAGCTGACTTTATACACACCCCAAAATGCTAACACTATCGTTACATGTAATTATAAAGACTTATTGGCAATGACTGTTTCAGTGAGTGTTTTGGTCTCAATAGAGAATAAGAATTTAAGAAACTAAAAGAAAGTAAAGCCACTGTAAATCATTTTTCATGCTTCTCATAAGATTTTCCAGTTATACATTTTCCTTCAACAAAAAACAAATATCTCATGTAAATATCAAACCAAATATTACTCATGGTTTGCTAATATTTTGAAGGCTAAAGATACCTATTGCAAACCAATAGCACATACTTATTGAAATGCTTTTTAAGACATCAAACTAATCCAGGTAATGGTATATGAGTAGGAAGGTAAGAAAACTTTAACTACTCTTATTTCCAGTTTTTTTATATTCTAAAAGAATTAGATACAAATCAACAATGCACAGAGAACAATAACATCCATATTTTTTCTCTATTAAAAAGACTTCTACATATAGCGATAATGGACTCTTTGACTATAAAAGAAAATCATTTCTGATGAGAGTAAGAACATTTACTACTTAAAGAACATGTGTGTTCTTGAAAAGAATATTTTAGCAAAAAATATTTTGGTATTTGGGTTAATTTAAATTGATTTAATTTTTTTAAAACTGGGGAATTGAATTGGAAAAATTTGTTAAGAGCTTAAATGCTGAATGATAGATAATAAGCATAGCAATTAACAATATAGATGGTCATGTTTAATTATGAAGCAATACTGATTTTAAGCACCTGATTTACTATTAACAAATTGTCTTTTACTAACTTGTTAGATATGAAGCTTATTCTAATACTAGTTAGGAACGTTTGACTAACAATTTTAACATACTGTTTTCAACAAATATTAACAATGAAATAGATACTTAAATAGCCATTTTTTCAAATGATTGCTGCACTTGGTGAATCGGCTTCCCTAGTTAAAACTGACATATTCATCTTTAAATATTTTTTTTAATCTACTCTGCATGCAATATATTATGTAAAACAATATAAAGCATGTATTTGGAAAGACAGAGCAAATGTTCTCCCTTAGAAAGTACTGAAGCTCCATCTAGAGGCTTTTCCCCCTATTACTGTCACTTGCAATATAAGTAATATCACCTAGAAATGTGAATAATATTAAAATGTCAGAGATGTCTTTTGTGTTTACTCTTTTGTTATTCATAACGAGTTCTTGCCCTAACCTTCTTAGGGCAGCTCTAGCACCATCACTGCCATCAAGTGGTAAAAAACTAAAACTGAACTTTGAAAGAAAAAAAAAGAAGCGGGTGGAGGTGGGGAGGGAAACACCCAGGAAAAAGAAAATTATGTACTCTCTACCACTTACATAACCTCCTTCTTTGGTTCAAGAACTGAGTTGTTGTTTTTTTCCTGTGTCATTTACTCTCTCAGTAATTATGGAGAAAACAGATTTGCCATCTGTTTCTAGAAAATAGTTGTTACCTGTAAATTAGAAACTTTTCTGGATATTTGTCCATTTACAGGGTACACAAAAACACTTTGAATTAAATATTATGCGGTTTAGTGATATACTGAATGTAAGCAGAGTTCAAAAACGACTTCACTGACAGGGACAGCAGTGAGAAACACAAAGAAGTACTTAAGATCAGTGAGTTTCACAGTGCATTACAACAGCTACCAAAAGAAAGAAACCATGATGACCTAAAGTAAGGATTTTCTATTACCTGTAAAATTAATCTAGATTTTAATAAATTGAACATTCTCATTGTACTCTCAGGATGAAGTGAAAGTGAAGTGAAAGTGAAGTGAAAGGGCTTCCCTGGTGGCTCAGGCGGTAAAGCATCTGCCCGCAATGCGGCAGACCCGGGTTCGATTCCTGGGTCGGGAAGATCCCCTGGAGAAGGAAATGGCAATCTACTCCAGGACTCTTGCCTGGAAAATCCCATGGATGGAGTAGCATTACCTCTAAAACTAATCTAGATTTTAATAAATTGAACATTCTCATTGTACTCTCAGAATGTGGTCATAGCCAAATGTCCCAAAAATGTCTTCCACAGCCTATGAATGGAGAAAGATCAGAATAAGGATTTAACACTGTGAAAAGCAAAAGAAAAAAAATTTAACCATGAGAAAACAAATTAGATTTGAATTCAGTTTCTGACTTTAATATCTTTACTTTTTTTTTTTTAATGAGCACATACTTCCTGAACTATGTTACAGGAGTTAAGACTGTCAAAGAAACAAAACTACAAGCCACAGAACCTAAGGGAAAAGACCAATGAAATACTGGCTGAGGTCAAGGAATGCTGCTCTGTGAGATGCATCACTCATGACCTAACTTTAAAATATTATTTGTGTACAAAATAGGTAGGAATGTAGTTAACGTAGTAAGTCTCTTAATCATGTTTAGAAACTTTCCAACATGGCTAAAATAGCTATTAACGGACCACTCGTTGTTTTATATATTTGTAACATGAAAATTATAGAATACTGTGATTTTATTCTTTCTTTAAATTTTTACTGAGACACTTGCTCACAAGTCATAAAGAAACTGAAAATTTTGTAGCTTCGATTGTAGGTACGAATTACCATGTTAAATTAACAGTGGCAGCCAACATTCAGTGAGTTCCTAATATGTGCCAGGCACTTTTCAAGATGTTTCACGTGTATTAAGTACTCTTTCAACAACCCTTTAAGATAGGTATTATTAATATTATACAGATAAGGAAACAGGCACAGAGAGATGAAATAACTGCCCACAGTCACACAGTAAGGGGCAGGGATGAGATATGCACCTAAGTGGTATGCCTGGGTATAAGGCAAGTTTTCTCAATCTTAGCACTATTGACATTTTGGGTCAGATAATTCTTTATCTGGGGGGAGGGTGCTGTTTGGTGTATTATCGATGTTTGGCAGCATCCTTGGCATCTACCACCAGATGCCACTAACATGACCTCACCCCCCACCCCAGTTAAGATACCAAAAACGTCTCCAGACACTGCCCAAGTTTGGTGGAGGGAGGTTGGGGTGGGGGATTGCCTCTAGTTAAAAATCACTGATATGTAAGATTATTTAATCTGTTAGAACATTGCAGAAACAAATCATGACCAATTAATCTGGAATTAGTTTTCCTCTGTTTTAAATTATTTACCACAATACAGAAAATTTTAGATCTAAAGGCGGTTTAGGATAGCAATACTCTGAGTCTTACTATTTAGGGGATGACATGTCACATAATTAAAAATCATAATACGGGGGGGGGCAAATCTCATAATACAAGGTTTATGTAGGCAAACATGAAAATAATGAGCAGATATAAAAGTTCCATCCAAATTTATAAAGGCAGTTACCTCTGGAAAATGAGACTGAGGGACAAAGTGTGGGACTATTGCCTTTCACTTTACGTAGTTTGATGTTGTGTTAACTTTTTTTTTTCAAACATTTTGGTTTTCTGCAAAGCTTTTTAGAAACCAAATTTTAGGGAAACCTTTTTCTTTCTGACATCAGCATTTCGGGTATGACTTAACTGTAGGGTCTGATATGGGACAGAGGGGAGACTGAGAAAGGACCCATCCAGCTGGGTGTCTGCTGAGGCTGTTAAAGACACATCTCCATCAGTGCCCCCACGCTGAGGGCTTCAGTCCACAGCTCAGGCCAGGCTGCTTTGGCAGAGCCCATGTGGTCACATCTGGCCTGGGAACCCCCACGCCCAACCCAGGCAGTGATTCGAATGCTCTGTGCTGGGTCTGGAGGAATCTTTTTCCAGGTTTTCATTGATATTTTCCCATAGGCTGCTTTCACTGGTTTCCCCATATATATCCCTGTTATGCTAACAAAGGAAATACAACAAATTCATGATAAAATAATCGTGCTTAACTAGACAAAAATATTAATTAGTTAGCCATGGGTCTGAAAGCTAGTAATAATTAATTATTAATAATTATTATTTATACAATAATAATTATATAATATCAATATTATAAATATATTGATAATTATTAATTATATAATTATTATTATTACACTAGTAATAATTAAGAGGATACTAGAGATATATATTTTCAAGACTGCTGCTTAAAGATGTGAATAACAGTGGGCATACAATTTTCAAACAATTTTTTTTCTAGAATTCTTTCCAATAACTTTAACCATGTACATTTTGCCAGTCCCGAATTACAGCAAATTTTTGCTCCAATTACTTTTGATTATTCAGAAATCCTTTAAAGAAAACAGTAATAAGTGCTCTTCTATTCATTTAATTATACATTCTCTCATTGTCATTTTAATTTTTCCTTCATTCTACTTATTTTTACTACTGTAAACTAAATTGCACATACATTGTATCCTTTTCTTTCAGTCAGTATACATATATCAATTTTCCATTTTGTTTTATAAATTTAATGAAGTAATGTTTATAATGTTTATATTCAAGTAATGTTCATAGCTTCACTTAATTTAGTATTATCTACTTAGCCATTCTCTGTTGATCTCTGCAATGATGTTGTACTGTATCAACTTAGCACATAAATATTTTCCACATTTCGCCTTCTTTTCTATCCTCCCTGCCCTTATTCTCCTTTCCCTGTTCTTTTCGGTCGTTAGTCTCTCTATACTTTTGCTGTTAGCTATAGAAACAGTGTGCACGCCTGCTACCTAAGTCACTGCAGTCGTGTCTGACTCTTTGTGACCCTATGGACTGTAGCCCGCCAGGCTCCTCTGTCCATGGGGTGCTCCAGGCAAGAACACTGGAGTGGGTTACATGAATAAGTAAACATATCTTCTTATATAAATTTAAATAATACAGAGTAAAACATCCTCTTTAACTATTCTCCGTGGCAAATGCAACTCCTCCAACAGAAGTTATTATGGTTATCAGTTTGGTGCATATACATCATAAATAGTTCTAGATTTTCTTTTTTAAGTAAGTTTACTTTCATATATGGGATTCCCCGGTGGCTCAGTGATAAAGAATCTGCCACCAATGCAGAAGACATGGGTTTGATCCCAAGGTTGGGAAGATCCCTTGGAAAAGAAAACGGCAACCCACTCCAGTATTCTTGCCTGGAAACTCCATGGACCAAGGGGCCAGGCAGGGTACCGTCCACCGGGTAGCAAAGAGCTGGACGTGACTCACCAACGGAGCACGCACTTTCACATATGTGTACATGTAGAAATCTTCCACTTTATACCACATTAAGCAAAGTACTTTCCTTGTATTCAAAAAAAGACCTCATAATTGTATGCTTTTGTCCATTCACATATTGCTTTGCTGGGCTTTCATGTTAATATTCATTTTCATATAAGATATGCTACTTAACACTAGTTTTATCAAGGATTTGGCTTACTACTGGAAATATTTAATTGAAAATACCATCGGGTGAAACACACACAATCCTAACACATAAAGTATATAAGTAGTGACCTGAAACTAAAACTATTATTGGATTTAAAAGTTTTAACAAAAATATTCCATGTCAGTATTAAAATATTAATCAGAATGATAAAGGAATTAGGGTTTTACTTCCTTTATGGTATATTTATTTTTTAAACAGCTTTATTGATATATAAGCCATAAAAGTCACGTTTTAAGTACAGTGATTTTTTTAGTAAATGTAAAGGTTATCACAATTCAGTTTTAGAATATTTCCAATATCCCAAAAAGACCTCTCATACACATCTCTACAGATCTGCCTTTTCTGAATATTTCATATATAGGGAAGGGATTAGTTTTCTGATATATTTACATGTCAGATTTAGCAGCAAAAATATTTTGCATAAAGATTTTGCTGAAAAATCTTTTCTGAAGTTATTCATCTTGCTCATTTGGTAAGGATGCTATAAATATAACTGAACTCCTTCTTCTCCCTCCTTCATTTCCTTCCTCTCTTCCTTTTGCCAGTTTTCACTCTTGTAGTATTTAATAATCACCACTGTTAATAGACCATGGTTTCTCACTCCAGTTTACATGCTAGCGAGGTTATGCTCAAAATCCTTCAAGTTAGGCTTCAGCAGTACGTGAACTGAGAACTTCTAGATGTACAAGGTGGGTTTAGAAGAGGCAGAGGAATCAGAGATCAAACTGCCAACATTCCCTGGATCACAGAGAAAGCAAGGGAACCTCAGAGAAACATCTGCTTCACTGACTACACTAAAGCACTTGACTGTATGGATCACAACAAACTGTGGAAAATTCTTAAAGAGATAGGAATTTAAGACCACCTTACCTGTCTCTGGAGAAACCTGTATGCAAGTCAAGAAGCAACAATTAGAACCATCATGGAACAGTGGACTGGTTCAAAATTGGGAATGGAGTATGAAAAGGCTGTATACTGTCATCTTGCTTATTTAATTTATATGCAAAGTACATCATGCGAAATACCAGGCTGGATGAATCTCAAGCTGGAATCAAGATTGCCGGGAGAAATACCATCAATTTCAGATGTGCAGATGACACCACTCTAATAGCAGAAAGCAGAGATACTAAGGAGCATTTTGATGAGGGTGAAAGAGGAGAGTGAAAAAACTGGCCTGAAACTCAACCTTCTAAAACCTAAGACCATGGCATCTGGTCCCATAACAATAGAAGGGGGAAAAGTGGAAGCAGTGACAGATTTTACTTTCTTGGACTTCAAAATCACTGTGGATGGTGACAGCAGCCATGATATTAAAAGACACTTGCTCCCTGAAAGGTAAGCTATTACAAACCTAGACAGCATACTAAAAAATAGAGACATCACTTTGCTGACAAAGGTCCATCTAGTCAAAGCTATGGTTTTTCCAGTAGTCATGTATGGATGTGAGAGTTGGACTATAAGGAAAGCTGAGCACCGAATAATTGATGCTTTGGAACTGTGGCTCTGGAGAAGACCCTTGAGAATCTCTTGGACAGCAAGGGGATCCAACCAGTCCATCCTAAAGGAAATCAGTCCTGAATATTCATTGGAAGGACTAATGTTGAAGCTGAAGCTCCAATATTCTGGCCACCTGATGGGAAGAGCTGACTCCCTGGAAAGGACCCTGATGCTAGGAAAGATGAAAGGCAAAAGGAGAAGGGAGTGGCAAAGGATGAGAAAGGTAGATAGCATCACTGACTCAATGAACATGAATTTGAGCAAACTCTGAGAGACAGTGGAGGACAGAGGAGCCTGGCACGCTGCAGTCCGTGGAGCTGCGAATAGTTGGAGCAGAATTCAGTCACTGAACAACAACAACATACATGGAAGGTATAAAAAAAAGGACTTTTCTGTACAGACTCCAAAACATATTCTGATAGATTAATGAAAAACAAAACAGAAATCCAGCATATAAACATATTACGTCCTTGAGATGTTTTAGTTTCTCCTAAAGTGGAATACACTTTTAAAAACTGATGAGAAGTCCATTTAATACAGGTCTTTTCAAATTTGGAATTCTATCCTCAAATGGAATTCTACGTCCAAATAGAAATCCATCCTCCAAAAACTTCTGGTGTCACCCTGAACTCTCTCTCACAGTCCACATCCATTTCATTAGCAAATCCTGATGGCTCTATTATCAAATTATATTCAGGATCTGAACACTAATGCCTTCACCACTACAAAGGTCCAAAGCTACCATTCTTTTTGCTTGGATCATGACAAAAACTTCTAACATGATGCATGTTGATGTATGGCAAAACCAATACAATATTGTAAAAAAAAAAAAACAAAACTTCTAACACAACTCCTGACTTCAGCCCTAGCCAGGTCTCTTCCTTCAATAGTCTGTTTTCAGCACAGCAACTAAACTAAAACTAAATACAGATCTAGTCAAAAACCTCCAACAGCTTTCTTTCCCTTTTACTCAGATCAAAAGTCCAAGTCCTTAGTGATTGCAATTAACATCTTAAACTTCTAACAATCTAGTTTAACTTTTAACAACTTATGTATCCACTAAGAAATAACTAAAAAAAAAAAAATTTTTTTTTTAAAGAAAGAAGGGAATAAAATGGTGCATTGCAAAAAGTCAACTAAATATAACACCAGGCAGTGATGGAGAAATTAAGGAACAAAAAAACATAAGCTATAGTCAAATAATGTTGATGGGCACCATCAAAAGAGTGAAAAGACAACCACAAAAGAGGGAAAATATTTGCCAATCATATACTTGATAAGGGGTGAATATCCAGAATACATAAAGAACTCCTACAACTCAACAATAAAAAGACTCAAGTTGTTAAAAATTGGGGAAATGACTTGAATAGACATTTCTCCAAAGATATACAAATGGCAAAAAGTACATGAAAAGATGCTCAATATCACTAATAATTAGGGAACTGCTAATCAAAACCATAAAGGATACCACTGCAGAACTACTAAGATGGCTGTAATTTTTAAAACTGGAAAATAGTGTAGACAAGGATATAGAGGAATTGGAACCCTTATGCATGGCTGGTGAGAAAGTAAAATGATAGTTACTATGGAACAAATATGTTCCTCAAAAAGTTAAACATCGTATTACAATGTGATTAACAATTCCACTCCTCAGGATACACCCTAAAAAAACTAACAACAGGGACTCAAACAGATATTTTGTAAACCAATGTCCACAGCAGCATTATTTACAAAAGTGGAAATAACACAAGGTCACCAAAGAGATGAATGTATATACTATACAGTATAGTCTATATATATATGATGGAAAATTATTCAGCCATAAAAACAATAAAGTACTGATATATGCTATAGCGTGTATGAACCTTGAAAACACTGGGCTAAGTGCAACAAGCCAGCTACAAAAGGGCAAATATTGTATGATTCGACTTATATGAGTACTTGGAATAGGTAAATTTACAGAGACAGAAAGTGGATTAGAGGTTACCAGGGGCTGGGATAGAAGGAGGGTGGGAAGTTCCTGCTTAGTATGTATGGAGTTTCAGTTTGGGGTGATGAAAAAACTTCGGAAACAGATGGTGGTTAGGGCTGTACAATACTGTGAAAGCTACTAAACTGTACACTGAAAAATGGTTTAAAAAGCAAACTTTTGGTTTTACTTTTCACCACACTTTTTTTTTTAAAGCCAAAGGTTTTACAATCACATTAAAACCTCCAAAATCCTTTAAAAGGTCTACAAAGTCACCAGTATCTCTGATTTCGTCAGCAACCACTGTCCCGCTGGCTTTTTCCCCACCCACACCTCCTTGCTGTTCCTTGAACACACAGGCAAGAGTCCTGCTCAGGACCTTTCCAGCTGCCATCCCTTATCTGTAGCAGACCCCCCTCACCTTATGGCTCACGTCCTCCCCCCTGCAGGTCTCCACTCACAGCACCCTTTCAATAAGGGCCCCCTGACTATCCCTCCCCCAACATGTCCTAGCTCTTTTCCACTTTATTGTCCTCCACAGCACTTCATCTGGTGTGTGTGTGTGTGTGTGTGTGTGTGTGTGTGTGTGTGTGTGTGTGTGTAAAACCACAAATTTACTGTCATCTTCTTCCTCTAGAATGTAAACACCAGAAGGGCAGGAATTTTGCCTATTTCATTCAATGCTGTGACCCTAAAACAGTGCCAGGCACATTGTAAGCAGTCAGGAAATCACCACTCCTGAGTGAATGAATACTGAATTATTTTAATCACCAATATAAGACTATTGATCAACTATTAAGACATGTCACTTCTTAAACCTTCCTAGAAATTGGAGCACCATCCTAGAAATTGGAGCACCTTCCTAGAAACTGGAGCACCTTCCTAGAAATTAGAATTTTACTCTGAAGTCTGATGTACAATTAAAGCATAATACTTTACTATTAACTTTTTTCTTTTGCTATGAGGAGCCACCCCACGTCCGAGGTCAGGGGCAGAAGCCGGGAGGACCCCATACCCGAAGGGCGGTGGCCAAAAGGAGTTACCCCACGTCAGAGGTCAGGGGCAGCGGCCTAGAGTACCAGACTGAGATGGCGCAGGAGCGGCCGAGCGGAGCTACCCCGCGTCCGAGGTCAGGGGGGACAGCCGAGAGGAGATAGCCAGCGTCGGAGATCAGGGGCGGCAGCCGAGAGGAGATACCCAGCGTCGGAGGTCAGGGGCGGTGACGAGAGGAGTTACCCCGAGTCCGAGGTCAGGGGCGGTGGCCGGGAGGAGCTACCCCATGCCTGAGGCCAGAAGCGGCAGCCAGGAGGACCAACCCCACACCCGAGGCCAGGGGTGGTGGCCAGGAGGACCAACCCCACGTCCAAGGAGCCCTGGCTGCACGGGCACAGGAGGCCCTAGAGGAGCTATCCCACGTTGAAGGTCAGAAAGGGCGGCGGTGAGGAGATACACCTCGTCCAAGGTAAGGAGCAATGGCTGTGCTTTGCTGGAGCAGCCGTGAAGAGATACCCCACGCCCAAGGTAAGAGAAACCCAAGTAAGACGGTAGGTGTTGCAAGACGGCATCAGAGGGCAAACACACTGAAACACAATGAAACCATACTCACAGAAAACTAGTCAAACTAATCACACTAGGACCACAGCCTTGTCTTACTCAATGAAACTAAGCCATGCCCGTGGGGAAACCCAAGATGGGCGGGTCATGGTGGAGAGATCTGACAGAATGTGGTCCACTGGAGAAGGGAATGGCAAACCACTTCAGTATTCTTGCCTTGAGAACCCCATGAACAGTCTGAAAAGGCAAAATGATAGGATACTGAAAGAGGAACTCCCCAGGTCAGTAGGTGCCCAATATACTACTGGAGATCAGTGGAGAAATAACTCCAGAAAGAATGAAGGGATGGAGCCAAAGCAAAAAGAATACCCAGCTGTGGATGTGACTGGTGATAGAAGCAAGGTCTGATGCTGTAAAGAGCAATATTGCATAGGAACCTGGAATGTCAGGTCCATGAATCAAGGCAAATTGGAAGTGGTCAAACAAGAGACGGCCAAGAGTGAATGTCAACATTCTAGGAATCAGCGAACTGAAATGGACTGAAATGGGTGAATTTAACTCAGATGACCATTATATCTACTACTGCGGGCAGGAATCCCTCAGAAGAAATGGAGTAGCCATCATGGTCAACAAAAGAATCCGAAATGCAGTACTTGGATGTAATCTCAAAAATGACAGAATGATCTCTGTTCGTTTCCAAGGCAAACCATTCAATATCACAGTAATCCAAGTCTATGCCCCAACCAGTAATGCTGAAGAAGCTGAAGTTGAACGGTTCTATGAAGACCTACAAGACCTTTTAGAAGTAACACCCAAAAAAGATGTCCTTTTCATTATAGGGAACTGGAATACAAAAGTAGGAAGTCAAGAAACATCTGGAGTAACAGGCAAATTTGGCCTTGGAATACGGAATGAAGCAGGGCAAAGACTAATAGAGTTTTGCCAAGAAAATGCACTGGTCATAACAAACACCCTCTTCCAACAACACAAGAGAAGACTCTACACATGGACATCACAGATGGTCAACACCAAAATCAGACTGATTATATTCTTTGCAGCCAAAGATGGAGAAGCTCTATACAGTCAGCAAAAACAAGACCAGGAGCTGACTGTGGCTCAGACCATGAACTCCTTATTGCCAAATTCAGACTTAAATTGAAGAAAGTGGGGAAAACCACTAGACCATTCAGGTATGACCTAAATCAAATCCCTTATGATTATACAGTGGAAGTGAGAAATAGATTTAAGGGACTAGATCTGATAGACAGAGTGCCTGATGAACTATGGAATGAGGTTCGTGACATTGTACAGGAGACAGGGATCAAGACCATCCCCATGAAAAAGAAATGCAAAAAAGCAAAATGGCTGTCTGAGGAGGCCTTACAAATAGCTGTGAAAAGAAGAGAGGCGAAAAGCAAAGGAGAAAAGGAAAGATATAAGCATCTGAATGCAGAGTTCCAAAGAATAGCAAGGAGAGATAAGAAAGCCTTCCTCAGCGATCAATGCAAAGAAATAGAGGAAAACAACAGAATGGGAAAGACTAGAGATCTCTTCAAGAAAATTAGAGATACCAAAGGAACACTTCATGCAAAGATGGGCTCGATAAAGGACAGAAATGGTATGGACCTAACAGAAGCAGAAGACATTAAGAAGAGGTGGCAAGAATACACAGAAGAACAAAAAAGATCTTCATGACCCAGATAATCACGATGGTGTGATCACTCACCTAGAGCCAGACATCCTGGAATGAGAAGTCAAGTGGGCCTTAGGAAGCATCACTATGAACAAAGCTAGTGGAGGTGATGGAATCCCAGTTGAGCTATTTAAAATCCTGAAAGACGATGCTGTGAAAGTGCTGCACTCAATATGCCAGCAAATTTGGAAAACTTAGCAGTGGCCACAGGACTGGAAAAGGTCAGTTTTCATTCTAATCCCAAAGAAAGGCAATGCCAAAGAATGCTCAAACTACCACACAATTGCACTCATCTCACACGCTAGTAAAGTAATGCTCAAAATTCTCCAAGCCAGGCTTCAGCAATATGTGAACCGTGAACTTCCTGATGTTCAAGCTGGTTTTAGAAAAGGCAGAGGAACCAGAGATCAAATTGCCAACATCAGCTGGATCATGGAAAAAGCAAGAGAGTTCCAGAAAAACATCTATTTCTGTTTTATTGACTATGCCAAACCCTTTACTGTGTGGATCACAATAAACTGTGGAAAATTCTGAAAGAGATGGGAATACCAGACCACCTGATCTGCCTCTTGAGAAATCTGTATGCAGGTCAGGAAGCAACAGTTAGAACTGGACATGGAACAACACACTGGTTCCAAATAGGAAAAGGAGTTTTCAAGGCTGTATATAGTCACCCTGTTTATTTAACTTATATGCAGAGTACATCATGAGAAATGCTGGACTGGATGAAGCACAAGCTGGAATCAAGATTGCCGGGAGAAATATCAATAACCTCAGATATGCAGATGACACCACCCTTATGGCAGAAAGTGAAGAGGAACTCAAAAGCCTCTTGATGAAAGTGAAAGTGGAGAGTGAAAAAGTTGGCTTAAAGCTCAACATTCAGAAAACGAAGATCTTGGCATCCGGTCCCATCACTTCATGGGGATGGGGAAACAGTGGAAACAGTGTCAGACTTTATTTTTCTGGGCTCCAAAATCACTACAGATGGTGACTGCAGCCATGAAATTAAAAGACGCTTACTCCTTGGAAGGAAAGTTATGACCAACCTAGATAGCATATTCAAAAGCAGAGATATTACTTTGCCAACAAAGGTCCGTCTAGTCAAGGCTATGGTTTTTCCTGTGGTCATGTATGGATGTGAGAGTTGGACTGTGAAGAAGGCTGAGCGCCGAAGAATTGGTGCTGGTGTTGGAGAAGACTCTTGAGAGTCCCTTGGACTGCAAGGAGATCCAACCAGTCCATTCTAAAGGAGATCAGCCCTGGGGTTTCTTTGGAAGGAATGATGCTAAAGCTGAAACTCCAGTACTTTGGCCACCTCATGCGAAGAGTTGACTCATTGGAAAAGACGCTGATGCTGGGAGGGATTGGGGGCAAGAGGAGAAGGAGATGACAGAGGATGAGATGGCTGGATGGCATCACTGACTCGATGGACGTGAGTCTGGGTGAACTCCGGGAGTTGGTGATGGACAGGGAGGCCTGGCGTGCTGCGATTCATGGGGTTGCAAAGAGTCAGACATGACTGAGCGATTGATCTGATCTGATCTGATGATTAATTTAGCTTTTGCTAACCCTATCATTTTGTTCACAGTATCTCTCAAATGTTTTTAACAGCACTGAAGTATACAACTCAGTGACTTTTAACAAATTTATCCAGTTATGCAACTTTCAGCACAATCTAGTTTTAGAACACACTTATTATCCCAAACATTCCTTCAAATCCATCTGCAGTCAACCCCAACTCCAACTTCCAACCCAAGGCAAACACAAATTTACTTTTTATTTTCATTAGTTTTTTAAATTTTATCTTTTCTAGAAATTTCATATAAATGGAATAATTCAATATGTAGTCTTATGTATCTGGCTTTATTCATTCAGCATGTTTTTGAGGTTCATTTTTTTAAAAAAATTACTGAGTAGTATTCCAACTTTATCATATTTTAGGTACTTTTTTATTCTCTTGCAGCACAATCTTCTAGATTCATTTTCTATTTTTCCTGATCTAGCTCTGAAATCAACCATTTCTCCAGGCAGCCCTGGTTCTTTTAATTTACTGAGTTTTTCTTTCAAATTTTTTTTCTTCATTTATATAAATAATAATTGGTCCTTTTTCAAATCTGTTTAGCTATTCTTTAGAGGACGTTCATTAGGATACAGGCTAAGCTCCTGTAACAAAGAGATCCTAAAATACAGTGGCTTAAATAAGATAGGTTATTTTCTTCTCAGGTGATAGTCTAGAAATAAGCCATGCAGAGTTGAAAGGGCAGTGCAGCACACACTACAATCTCTGTGTCCAGAGTGTGCTGCCTCGAGTTTTCATCAACTAGTAGTACACAGGAAAATAGGCGGGGAGGGAGGGTAGAGGAAGTACACAGGCATTCCTTCCTAAGGCAGAGCACAGAAGGGCCACACATGACTGATTCATAATCAATTGCCAAAATCTTAGCCTTGGCCACATCCACCTTCAAGGGAAGTTAGTGAACATAGTTTTCAGCTTGGGAACTATAAGCCATATATTCATCTACAACCTAGGAATTCTTGGTGGATAACTAGCACAAAAGACTTGTGCCAATTAGAGCAACTCACATTAAATTCCCCACATGAGGTTTTGTCCTACATAGTAACATAACTTAGGACCACCAACTTACGAGGACTCACTCCTGGTTACAAAATCTCAGAGGAGATGTTTCTGCCTCTCTCCTAAGCAACTGGGTTGAGATGGCAAGTTTTGAAACTTTGAGGAATGCTAACTTAGGCTAGCTGAGCAATGCATTTAACTTTTTTTGCATATTTCTCTATTTATTTATTCAGTATATTAACTGTTTCAGTTGAGAGGATCATTCAGGATCATTCCACCACACTACAAACCGTATTTACTGCCTACTCTCTTAAATCGTGCAAGGTAGCAACTGAATGGCATCAAATGATCACCATTCGATGAAGTCTACAAAACAGCTTTAAGCTTTCGTCCTTACAATGGTTACAAAATGTAGCATTTCAAAGTCTATAACCTTAAAATCATTAACTAGCTTCTAAAACAATAGAAATAACTTAGTGTCAAGTTTCTAAAATGACTAATTATATACAATACCATTGTTTAATTTTAAATGCATATTTGAATAGTTTTATATTGCACCACTTAAAGTTCCAGTAATTTTTTTTCCAGAATTTTCACTCAGTATCTAAATTTATCTGTATCTTATCTTCTCCACAAGTCATTGCTTCCTTCAAAGTAAAAGCATACATAAATAAAAGAATATACAAGGAGCTTAATAAAACTATATTCTCATAAAAACTAAGATAAATAGCAACATTTATTAAGTAGTATATGCTACATATATCATAACACTGAAAACTCACAATTATCTTATAAGGTAAGGGCTGCTTATCTCATAGATGAGAAAACTAAGATTCAGAGACTTTATGTTACTTATCTGAGATCATGTAACAAGTAAATATTAGAACAACCCAACTCTGAGCTTTGGCCATTGTTTTAAAATAAACATTTCCCCTACACTTGAAACTCTTTAAATTCAGGGTGAATCTTAAACTTGCTGGTGTATTACAGTTGCTGTGGTAGCAATTCCAAGTGACAGTAATGAGGCAGCTGTCACTCCTCATGTGTGTGCGAGCCTCCAAAATACTCCAGAATTTGTGTAGGAAGAAAATCCTAGAAATGATCTTGGATCACTCTTTTTAATCCCTAGGAAGTAAACAACTGTGAGGAAAGGGCATGGTGGGGAAAACTGGACATTCTCAGCAGCATTTCCAAGTGAAGTCAAAGTCACTCAGTTGTGTCTGACTCTTTGCGACACCATGGTCTATACAGTCCATGGAATTCTCCAGGCCAGAATCCTGGAGTGGGTAGCCTTTCCCTTCTCCAGGGAATCTTCCCAACCCCCAAAAACCAGCATTTCCAAAGTGGATATCAAAAGTAGGTTAATGCCAAACAATTGCAAAGCTGACTGAAGAACGCAGCACCAATGGTGCCTGATTTTCTTCTGGAAATACGGCACAGTGCAAGACTCCGTGTAGAAAAACCAGACATCAGTGACTGAGTCAAAACGTGATTCAAAAGAGCTTGAGTCTGAATGTAAAGAACTTTAACGATCACTTAACCAATTTATTTCACATGCATTTTCCATTTTCAGGTATATGTAAGAGTTATAAATAAAATCTGTGTCTAATTCTGGTAAGAGTTCTTCTGATGAACATGAAAATTCTAAATGGTAAAATGACAGCGTTTTCTCTTAGTAACTCATGTATAAAATAATGGTACAACATGCTATGACAGAAAAGCAGCATACCATATAATTCACAATAGGACGTCTTAATACTGAGCTTCAGATAGAACATCAATAAAATCATGCCCCCTCCTCCCAACCTCATCTTTTGACCAGGAGTTCATGCATTATGCAGGATAAAAATCTGATGTTTAACCCAAATCATATGCGTTGACACTTTCACAGTTTTTTCCCAATTTATCAAGTATAATGTTTTCTGATGAGTTTCAAACTTATTCAATTCTTGGTTTTATGTTAACCTATATATAATTTTTTTTAACCTATATATAATTTGCAAGGCTGGGGAAACAACTTAAAAATAGGCATTTAGTTACTCTCTTAAATTATTCATGTTACCATGAAAGATTTTAACAATCGCATTGATTTCAATCAGCTTTTTTTTTTTTTTGCTACTCAGCATTTTGATATTTCTAAGTTTTCTTGATCAGGTAGATTTATCACAAAACACAAAGTAAAAAAGAACATAATTCAAAGTTATATTAATATGATTTTTGTACTATGAAATAAAAATGGAATGAACATTCTGAATTAGGTAAATTCTCTTTTTTGTGGCCCTCCAATTTTTATTTTGAAAGCAAAGTTACCTAATAAATTAATAGCCTCTTTTCCCTCCTACCCTAAGTTGTTTAAAG
Organism: Bos indicus; assembly: GCF_029378745.1. NCBI lineage: Eukaryota > Metazoa > Chordata > Mammalia > Artiodactyla > Bovidae > Bos > Bos indicus. Next base: position 23,169,141 of record NC_091772.1, read on the forward strand.
GAGGCTAGGAAAAAAACAAAATATTGCATATTTCTCTATAAGTATTAAAATATGTTTGGTTTTTTTTTAATGGAAAAATGCAGAAACAACACTAGAACCAGAAAGCAAACAGAAGCAGGAAATTCTCAGTTATAAGACAGACTAATAAACACCTTTAAATAAAGGATTTGAAGTTTATCAAGAGGGGAGAAAGTACTTGCAATTCTATTCAAATACTTGTTCCTGTCCTTCCATAAAGAATGTTTTTGTTTGTAAACCTTGACAGACTCCTTCCTACATCAGCAGCTCTATCTAAAGTTGACAGACCAAAGATGTATTTCAAACATGGACCACAACAGAATATGGAGTTGATTTCTGCTGTGCTACCGCCACAAAAAAAATTCCTAAAATTATTTTCTCAAGGATAATTAGTAAGGTCACTGACAATGTTAGGAAGAAAAGATAAAATTATCAACCTAAGAGTTTGGAATCTTATCCTAAATATTCTGAGGGTTTTTTTTTTTTTTTACTCATACCCTGATTTTTTTTTTATAGTGCTAATCTCTCATATATATTTTATATCACAATAATGTTCTGAAATGTAGCTTCTAAACATTTATCCCATACTAATTAGAATAAGTATTTTAGTATATCCTGATATGACTGTGGCCATAGAAGTATATATAACAACAGTCTTAACATACATGTGATGTAATGCCTTTAATTTTATAATTTGTTTAGAGATATTTAGAAAAAAATGACTACTAATGAATGTTTTCCTTCAAACGTTAGGTTTGGCTCATCAACAACTAAATAATAACTATGAATGAAATAAAAGATATTCAAATAACTTATTTACATCAATGAATTACCTTAACAATATATTTCACCTTTAGAAGTCAAAATCATTTTGAAGAGTCATATCTTGTCCTTCTCTTTTTTAACACATAAGGACTAAGTAAAGAGGAATTTTTAAGGTTTATGAGAATTCAAGAGAAAAGGACATCAGGCAATAGAATGTGAATTTTTAAATGAGAAATATTACCTTAGAAAAATTGATATAAAAGAAACACAAGAGTCATTTTTTAAGCTTCTTCCTTTGAGAAACAAAGTATGTTGTACTTTTTTTTTTTTTAAGTAACTTGTCATAACTGATTTCTGTTCACATTAGAAACTCCTCTAAAACTTATTTGGAAAATATTTTGAACTTAGAGTTTGACATTATTCAAATTATGTTTGTTGAAAGTAATCATTAAAACCAAAGAGCAAATGGCACAGATATATAGCATTTTAAAAAAACTCAATAATTTATAGAACTTTAGAATATTAGAACAACCTGGCTGGTATTACAAGCTGGATGCAGTAACTGGAGCATGTTGAGATATGGCAACATGACTAAATACATCACGTAAACAGTTTCACACACAAAATAAAATGCTATTCTTAGAAAAGTTTTCAGGAGTTGAAACTATAATTTAAGTTCATCATCTCCCCTTCCCCTTTATCTTCCTTATTTAATATATATCTGCAGATAATTAAGAACTCCACTCTACTGTAGTTATTTCCTTATTGGAGTGTGATCTAATCTTTGTTTTGCTTTCACGGAGATTTTTAAAAATATAATATAAATCGATCACTGGAAGAACAAATTTTAAGACAAGGATATATATAAAATATAATCACAAATTGTTATTATTATTCAACAGGCATAAAATTTCTGTCAATTGCTATAAAAATTTCTAAATGCTTACTCTCAGTTCTGTTTATCCCACAGCAAACAAGTAACAGTTTACAAACCAGCATCAGTCCACAGACCACACTTTGAGCAGCACTATCTCAGAATGTGACAACCAAAAATTAGGAATTAGTGACTAAAGCTTTATTCAAGTGCTAAGTATTCCATAAATTTGCTTTTTCAGTGTTCACATTTAAATCTAAAATAAATGCATTGATTACAACTTTCTTAAAATTAAGAAGCAGTTCTATCACATTTGAAGTTAAGTGCCAAGTGTGAATGATTTTGAGCATTCAATTAATTTAAATAAGAAAAATACTGTCTCGAAAATAAACAAAATTATAAATTAACCTAATCTGTTTCCCTCAAGAGTAACATTGGGCTGTCCAAGCAGTCTTCTACACAATTCCCACTTGTCCAGTTTAAAACATTATTCGCTCTAAATGAGCGGTCAGGGGGCCATCGCCATGGATAGCATGAAATGGATCAATCGTGTCACCTGTGTGTGCGCTCAGTCACTTCAGTCCTGTCTGACTCTTTGCAACCCCACGGACTATAGCCGGCCAGGCTCCTCTGACCATGGGATTCTCCAGGCAAGAATACTGGAGTGGGTTGCCGTGCCCTCCTCCAGGGGATCTTCCCCCCAACAGGGACTGGCCCCAATTCTTCTGCAGGAGGATTCTTTATCACTGAGCCACCTGGGAAGCCCCAGATCATTACCTGCTGGTTTTAATTCAGAACTACTTCTGCCCTGTCTCTACTACCTGAGAATAGTTGCTGGTATATTTCATGCTCTATACAAAGAAAATAGAAATGGGGTAATTTCAGGTTAAAAACAGAAACAGATCATCTAAATATCATAATACATTCAGTAAAAAAGTCTTCACTTAAGAAAAGAGAAATGGAGGAAGGAAGGAAGGAAGGAAGGAAGGAAGGAAGGAAGCTGAAAGTCTCTTCAAAATATAACCCCATTTTTCAAATTAGCTTCCAACTTTGTTTACAGCTTTACAAACCACATACTTAACTGAAGTGAAGTAATATTTAAAACCAGCAATTTATGGAGTAAGTCTTAGGAAGTAATAAACCCAGAAATGATAGTTTGTGCTGTTGTTGGTGGTTGTATTATTGGCTGTGTGTTCCATTTTCTCAATTCTCTAAAAACTGAGTTGTGTTACTGGTTGTGTGTTCTGGTCTCTCAACTCTCTAGACATCAAAATTCCCATAACAAAGAAGAAATCTTATTGCTTCCAACACTGAATTGTCATAATTAAAGAAGCATATAGTCTTTCCTATGTGACTCTTGAAGGCACCAGTGAATAAAACCAATAGGCATCAGGTTAAATGTTAATAACCAACACTAACAATGAAAAAGACTGTCTAGAAAGAAAGTATCTCTATTACCAGAGAAAATCAAACAAGCAGATAAGTAATAACAATTAAACTAACATTATTTTCTAATGTTCTGCTCGATATTAAGATCATATCAGTCCACAGTAATCCTCACAAATGATGACCTATGTCCTAGCACTTGGCTACAACTCTTCCACAACAGAAGGAATAGGCATGATAGATAGAATTTTGCTGAAATGAATCTAATCCTTATCAGGATTCCTCAAATATGCTGTTTTATCCGAAGTTACTCCCATTGGGTAAGAGAACTGTGTTTCAAAGCAAATTTGAGACCAACCTGAATGTAGCACAATGTGGCACAGTTAACAAAATTATATTCAGAGTCATTACTTACTGAGGCCATACAGTTTTATGTTCACTACTCTACAGTGTCAGCAAAGACTGTGGAGATGGATGTCTCTCTAGTCTGAATATGATTTGCAAGAATAGTGATCTACCAACCAAATGAGTCTTAATATTTTTCTTTTTAGTAATAAAGGAAGTTATGCTGAACTTCCCTACTTAAAATTAAATGGAATTTTTCAACCTTAAGACTAGAAAATGTAAAACTCTGACTAAAATATAAAATAGTAATTAGGGCCTAAGAAGTATAAATTAATGTAGCCAGTATGGAAAGCAATTTGGCTGTGTCTAACAAAATTCAAAATATTATGTAGCCCATGATCCAGCCCATGAGACTCTACTTCTGAGTACATGTATACCCCAAACAGACTGAGATACACAGTACAAAATATATATTTGACTGAGACCTACAGTAGGAAATGCGTTCTATGTAACTGTGTTCTGAGTTGTGACATAGCTCATGAAAAAATAGGTGTCTTTTACTTTGACACTTTCTATTCTTTTTCAGAATGTAAATCCCAACTTACTAACCTGATTTTACTACCTGCTATTTAGAAAGCTGCCCTAAGAAACTGTAGCTATTCAAGACAACATCTGTAAAGCTGTTCACTGTGGCATTGTTTAAAATAGAGAGAAAACTAGATACAACTTATATATCCATCCACACAACCGGATAATTTAAATATAAAATACAATGTAATATTATGAAGCAACTGTTTAAATTAGATCTATATAATACGCATATATCTTTAAAATATAGAGTGAAAAAAGCAACAAGCAGAACAGTATTTCCAGAATATGCAAATTCCATAAATGATACCAACAATACCATATTCTGGTTATGGATAGGTATACATACATATGTAAAATAACTAAAATGGTCTAGGAGTATATGTATATTAATATATTAACTCACAGCAGGGTCGGGGTTAGAAGGTAAAGTCCAGCTAGAGAAGCCTTTAGCTAGATACATAATGTTTAAATTTTTAAAGAATATTTTAATGTTACTTGAAAAAAATTTTAAGATAGCAATTGGAATAGAATGAATGAATGGGGGTAGGGATGAGAAAGGATGAGGTACAGCTGAGCAGAACCAGGTGTACAAACCCATACACTTGAATCAATGAGTAAGAAAAAGCAGGGGAAAAAAAAAACTCACAAAAATTATAAAAACTGAGGAAAGATTAGAGAAGTATGTAGAGACAGCTGGGGGGCAGTGGGGTGTGTAGAGGGAAAGGATGAAGTGGGCTGAAAAGGCAGAAAGAAAAGGCCTAACAACTGGTAAACTGATCCATTCCTCACTGGTGGGTCAACTGTATAAATAAAAGGGTGGCAGCATAGCGGGAAAGTACTTAGCAACTGTGTTTACACAGACAACAGAAAGTGCCACTAGAGTGGCAAACTGAACTGTGCAAGGCCAATTAACCCTTTCACCTCAGCGTTTTACACTAGCTATCTTACTCACTGTGCCTCTGTCAGATCTACACTGATATGTGTTAGGGCCAAATGCAATTATAAATCACTGTTACATGTATTGATGAATTCTGCGAATTCCATGAAGCACATCCATTTTATTTAGTGTTCTGAATACCTTCCTTGCTACTCTCATCTGGATTTAATTAAGGAACACTTTCAAAGGAAGAGAGGTTATCCAGAAATTCAAAGTACACATGTCCTTTATTAAACTATGAATTGATTACTACTCAGGGTTTTTGGCCTAAAGGATTTTTTTAGGTTAGGTTCACTTCAAATTTTTTCTGGACAAATTAGGGGGAAATCAGGAAAAAAGTAACATATTTAAATGGGTAAAAATGTGATAGAGAAATACACTGAAGGGGTTTGCAAATCAACTGGCTGCTGCATAAGCAGTTGTATCAGTAATTATAATTTACTACTGGAAGGGAAACTTTGTATCTTGAAGGGCTATAAAATAGGATTTTCTTTTTTAAAGACAGTAATATCTTTATCACTGGAAACTGTATTCATCTTCCTGATTCCAAAATACAGCCAGGTATCCTCTTTAAACGATACTTGAGAGCAAGGATCGTATTAATATCTTCCATACTCTATAATACTCTATGAAAAGTATCATATACTAGGCATGCAAATATTTGGTAATGACTAACGTTGTGAACTGTTTAGTATGTGTAAAAGGTCTTGCTTCTATGAGATAAAGAGGGCCAATGGTAAAAGTACAGAACTGTACTGTTGAATAGTAAATTAAGGCAATTTACATAAATATTTATTCATTAATCCTAACACTCTTTTCCCTACTACCCCTAGCTCCTGAAGGTACCAGTATCATCCCACTATTAGTTAAAATTCCATGCCAAACTTCTCCTGGCCATGTTATTTATCACCGAATCTCAATAGCAGTAATTTTTTAAATGCTAATTGAATACTGGGGAAATGCCAACAGATGGTTTTAAAGTGGGGTTTAAAGGAATACATACTTTATTTCCTAACCTAACAAAGATCAATACCCGTCTGAAAGGTTATACTTGCTTTTGGGAGCAAGGGACCCTTCCCAGTTCTGGCTTTTCTCGTTTCTTCTCAATGGGTAACAAAAGGCAAGGGCTGGAGAATTCGGCCCTCATCTAGCACGGCAGCTGTTCACCGAAGAGTTGTGATAAAACCAGTGGAGGAAGAGAGGGCTAGCAGGCTTTGCTTTTCTCTAAGTCTGTTCCTGAATTTAGGCCAGGTTTCCCTACTTCTCTTTTCTTCCATAAAAGCAACAACACAGCCACTGCAAAGCAGCACATGGAGACCAGCATCATCAAAGAGGGGGAAACGGGGCCAGTGGTAAGGAGCAGTGACAACTCCAAATCTGCTCTCAGGAGTGAGCCAGGGCACAGGACACTTCTTTGTAGGTAGGAGTGAATGTGGTGGTCACTCACACAGCAGGCCTCCTACTCCCTCCACATATTTTCACACTCGGAAGTGTAAATCACAGTGCTTAGTACTTCAATGCCAGACAAGATTCAACATTTTATCTTAAGTGATTTTTTTTTAAAAAGAAAATCACCAAATGTAAAAGAAAAATGAAATAGACTATATCATGTAAATACCATTTAGCTTAAAGTGGAAATATAGACAGTCTAATTTACAAAGCTCAGTTTCTCTAAAACAACTATTATTAGGTTTTCTTCAGGAACTGACTTCTCTATTCTATGAACACATAAACTATAATATGATTAAAATAAAATTCTGAATGAGAAATGGTTTCCAAAAGTAGTAATTATTAATTTAGCCCAAGCAAGTATTTGTGTGATTTAAAGAAGTACAAATCTCTCTTCCTGTTTCTCTTCTGAAACCTCTAATCTCTGGAGCCAATTTTGGTCTTGAGTTTAGAATTGATCCCCAGTACATGGGACCAAAATGATACATACCCAGAAGACAACAGACAGTTATGATGATTTTTTCACCTTAAATAAAACAAACACACCTTAATACATCCAATATAACATTTTTAAGTCAAGGTTTTGTTCTAGTACTGACCCTACAAACAGTCCTTAATGACTATAGATGTCCATGTCCCCACCTGGAATAATAAGGAATGATAATCAGTCTTTTCTCTATTTTGGAAAAATGACAAGGTTATCTAATATAAAAATTCTTTGAAAAATCTACAGGGAAGTAATAAATAAATGAAGAAAATACTTTTCAAAGTGACAAGGGAAAAGATCCATGCCCAAGTTATTTTTCTACATTGTGTACATCAAGTCAACATTTAGATAATACAAAACTGCAGAAGTTTTCTTTTTAAATGTTGTCTAGTTTCTGTATAGGAACATTTGGATTATTTTGTAAGTTAGATAAACATCAAAAGTTTTTTTTCTAAAGCTCTTCTACTTCAAGACTTTCCACCTTTCTCTTTTCTCACCAACCAAATATTAATTCAGTATTTTCATTAACTTTTAATAGGTAATACAATATTCAAGAAGACTGAAAAATGTAAAATATAAAAGGCCAGTAGCCACCTGGAAACACATCTCCATTAGGGAGGGAAATTTTAATAGGGAGTAAAGGACAGAAATAAAACAGGCAAACTCTCCATGAGTTTCCATTAGGTATTGAAGCAAGATTTTGTTGTACTCGCATACTGATACAGTAATTTACAAAATTCAGAAAGTTTCTCCGTTAAGTGGGAAAGTCAATCAGCAAGTGAAAGGATTGACTCAGAACCTGGTCAGACTGGGGTAAGCAACTTCTTAAGGTTGAAGTATGTTCAGCCAAACTACACAATGCCAGAGCACAGGCCGGCCTACTGTTTACACGCATCTCAGAGCAGTCCATCAGCTGTTATATTTTGTCTAGAAATGCAACCGAATTTATCTCCTCTCTATTAAAGGCAGGCATTATGTACTTCTTTCAAAGATTCCATAAAACCAGCATAGTGCCAGGGACTAATAGAATAGACGGAAGAAGGTACAGGCAAAAGGGAAAGGAATATAAAAGACTGTGGAAAAATACAAAACCAGAATCCAAAAGCACCTTTCTAAAACACGAGAATCTGAAGGCTAAAGTACTACAGACATCACAGGGCCATCTTCTACTCAAAGACTGTATCAGAAACATCTACGGCTATAGGAAAATGCAAATATCAACTCTGGTTAAACACTGTCACTGAAGTGCACTTTTGTTAGCAATCAATTACTAAGTTTACTGCAGGTTAATTACTGCTGACATGTGCTTCTTTACCTTGAACTACCTTCTATGTGATTAGTAGAGTGGTATGATGTCCTTATACTGCAGACGTTGTGTTAGCCCAATTTGATCTCTAACCAGCTCATTCATTTTTTTAAATGGAGATGAGCTGTCTTGCAATTAAAGCCTTAGCAACCTATGAAGAACTTTAAAAAAAATAAAAGCTAAAAATTCACAGAAATGTCTCCCTTTAATGTAAGTAGTACCTAGTTTGAGCCATCAGAGAAGAACACCTCGTGGCTCAGATGGTAAAGAAACTGGCTGCAGTGCAGGAGACCTGGGTTCAATTCCTGGGTTGGGAAGATCCCCTGGAGAAGGGAATGCCTACCTGCTCCAGTATTCTTGCTGAAGAATTCCATGGACAGAGAAGCCTGCCAGGCTACAATCCATGGGGTTGCAAAGAGCTGGACGTGACTAAGCAACTAGCACGTAACAGTACCTAGTTTAGTAGCTCTAAGAACATCTATGATTTCAACTATGTAAAGCTATCTGATGAAGCTATGAATATTGTTGAAGAAGCACATTTCCTCCATTTTTCAACCTGTATATCAATGAAAAGCATTCTGCTCTGAATCATATTTTGAATTTTTATTCAAATGACCTAAAAAATGTACATTTTAAATAACAGAGCAGGAACAAAAGGGTTTAAAAGAGTTCTAAAAACTGGCTGCTAGATACAAATGCTGGTGGGAATTAAGTATTTTTTGTTTTCGTTAGTGCTTATTATAAAGTTCCATCGATTTTGAGGGATCTACTCAATCCTATTTCTCCTAAAAATCTGTTACTTTCAAGGGGCTGATTTTGCAAAAGGAGAAGCCAAATATGGTATTAAATAACTGTTAATAGATCTGGTCCACCTGGATAAAGTAGAAAATAATGGAAAGCAAATTAAAGACAGAATTCTAGTCAAGAGGAGATCCTCATTTGCTTCTTGGAGGATTTGTCTCAAGGCTCAGTGATGCAATTCAAGTCAGTCAAAAACGCATAATGGATAAAAGGACTATCAATCTTCTCTTGCTTACCTACTACGCTGAGCAGAGTTTGTTCTAGGCCTTCAATTCCTTGACTGTTTCTGATAATAATCAAAACTTTCTTCTCCCATAGCTTTTGATTTTCATTATTCTGAATCGATTTTTTGTCTAATTCCCCAGCTTACCTTTCTCAGAATCAAAACATAACAGATTTATGGGACTGGAAAGTCCTTAAGTTATCTATCTAACCTTCTATACATGAGGAATCCCTTCTATATTGTGTGTTACAAATATCTATTAACCACAGTGATAAATAGTGTGCTAAATGTTAAAGCAGTAAACAACAAAAAAGACACAAAATCCAGATACTGACAAACCATATGTACATATATCTCCTAGTCTGTCCAATGAGCAATACTAGACACAAGGACACCGCAGAAGCAGCAAGCACACTTGGCGCCCATATTTTGGTTTCTAAATATGAGTCTTTAATAAAAAGAACCAGAGCTCTGTGGAGAAATGACTGATGCCAGGCCTGGGGTATCGAAAGTGCAAGATAAATCTGGAATATCCTGTGTTGCCAGAAAATAAATGCCCTGAAAAACAACACAGAGAAGTGAGACAAAGGACAAGGGATCTGATGTGAAGAAGTTCTTAATGGCTAAATGTGGTATGAGTAAGAAAATGATAGTAATGGAGCATAACCCATAGATTAAAATAAATATTCATGAGTCCATACTGACATAAGTAACTGACCAAACAGTGAGAAGGGATAGCTCTTGCTTATAGTATAGAAAGAATAATGGAGACAAAAAAAAAAAAAAATCACCATTTGGTAAATACCATAGTAGCATGGTAATGTTGACCACAGGCAAGAATCATCAATGGATGCTAAAATTACTGGGCAAAAGAATGATGAGAAATAAGATATCTGCATAATCTTTAAGTATTTTCCCACAAGAAAAATAATAAAGGGAAAATAGTACTAAGTTGGTGCAAAAGTAATTGCTGTTTTACACTGTTGAACTTTGTCAGTCAATATTGGAATACAGTCTTAAATAAATGTGGCTATGTTAAACATCATTTTAATGTACATTTCTCGATTTGTTTTGTTAATTACTTATTACTTGCTGTGTATTTTGTATTTATTTTAGACTATAGAAATGATGTTTGACAAAAACAAATTTGAGCAATTTTTTATTCAAGTTCAAAATGGGTCGTAAAGCAGTAGAGACAACTTGCAACATCAACAATTCACTTGGCCCAGGAACCGCTAACCAAGGTTCACTGCACTGATGGTTCAAGAATTTTTGCAAAGGAGATGAGAGCCTCAAAGATGAGGAGTAGTGGCTGGCCACTGGAAGTAGACAATGACAATTGAGAGCAATCATCGTAGCTGAGAAGTTGCCAAAGAACTCAACATCAACCATTCTATGGTCACTCGGCATTTAAAGCAAATTGGAAAGGTGAAAAAACTCTGTAAGTGGGTGCCTCATGGGCTGACTGAAAATCAAAAAAAATTGTCATTTTGAAGTGTCATCTTCTCTTAATTCTACACAACAATGAACCATTTCTTGATCAGATTGTGACATGCAGCGAAAAGTGGATTTTATATGACAATTGGCAATGACCAGCTCGGTGGCTGCACTAAGAAGAAGCTCCAAAGCACTTCCAAAAGCCAAACATGCATCAGAAAAAGGTCATGGTCACTGTTTGATAGTCTGCTGCCTGCCTGATCCACTGCAACTTTCTGAATCCCACTGAAACCATTACATCTGAGAAGTATGCTCAGCAAATTGATGAGATGCACTGAAAACCACAATATCTGCAGCCAGCATTGGTCAACAGAAAGGGCCCAATTTTTCTCCATGATGTTGGACCACATGTCACACCAACACTTCAAAAGTTAAACGAATTGGGCTACAAAGTTTTGCCTCATCTGCCATATTCACCTGACTTCTCGCCAACCACTTCTTCAAGCATCTCAACAACTTTTTGCAAAGAAAATGCTTCCAAGAGTTTGTCAAATGCTGAAGCATGGATTTTTACGCTACAGGAAGAAACATTTCTCACTGGCAAAAATGTGTTGATTGTAATGGTTCCTATTTTGATTAATAAAGATGTGTTTAAGCCTAGTTATAATGATATAAAATTCATGGTCCAAAACTGCAACTACTTTTGTACCAATCTAATAGCCTTACAATGAAAAAATTTGGCACACATAACCAAGAAATCAAAGTGAAGCTCATCTGTAATGTGACATCATAGGCCTGGTGATAAGTTCCACTGAAAAGGGTACAACGTCACTTCCATAGTATTCATGCAAAACATGCATAACCTGAATTTAGTTAAGGAAAAACATTAGACAAACCCAAATTGAGGGATGGGTTTCTCTGGTGACTCAGTGGTAAAGAAACTGCCTGCCAAGTGGGTTTGATCCCTGGGTGGGAAAGATGCCCTGGAGAAGGAAATGGCAAACCACTCCATTATTCTTGCCTGGGAAATCCCACAGACAGAGGAGCCTGGCAGGCTACAATCCAGGGGGGCATAAAGAGTTGGACACAACACAGCGACTAAACAGCAACAAATTGAGGGACATTCTAAAACATAACTAATCCAATACTCTTGACAAGTATCAAAGTCAAGAACAACAAAGACTAAGGAACTGTCCCAGAGTACAGAATATCAATGAGATAAGAACAAAATGTTACGACTCAGGACCAGAAAAAAAGATGCTAGTAGGACAACTGATGAAATCTGAATAAGATTATTATATTAGTTAACAATACTGTCAAAGTGAAAGTTGCTCAGTCATGCCCAACTCTTTGTGACCCCTATACAGTCCATGGAATTCTCCAGACCAGAATCGTGGAGTGGGTAGCCTTTCCTTTCTCCAGGGATCTTCCCAACCCAGGGACCAAGCCCAAGTCTCCCACATTGCAGGTGGATTCTTTACCAGTTGAGCCACAAGGGAAGCCCAAGAATACTGGAGTGGGTAGCCTATCCCTTCTCCAGCAGATCTTCCTGGCTCAGGAATCAAACTGGGGTCTCCTGCATTGCAGGCAGATTCTATAACAATACTGTATCGATCTTAATTTCCTGATTTTGATCATTTTATTATGTAAGACATTTGGGGAAATTAGCAGAAGGGTATAAGGGAACTCTTTGCATTATTTTGCCACTTTTTCATTAAGTGTAAAATTATTCCAAAATGAAAGATCATAAGTCAACAGTTTATGTATCTCTTAATTCTAATATTCAAAGTCAGAGATCATACACCCCCTTAGCCTTTCTTTTTCACATTCAATATGTTCTTCATTGGACAAGATGCCCAGAACTCCTACTATACTATAGCTCCACTTTTAAAAAGCTCCATTTATTACCAGGAAGTTACATAATATATTGTTTTAGATTGCTTTATATTTCTCACTTTGTATGATCAAGTATGTATGTTAATGCAACCTAGAACTGGTTTTTAAAAGCAGATGCATAATACTGTTGGCCTGATGCCTGTTTGCAATCAACTAAAACTTCAGCATTTATCTTTACTAAAGACAAATTAGATCTTCCCATTTTATACTTGTGCAATTGATTTTTAAAAGGAAAATATTGAATTACCTTTTTCTGTGATTATTTCCACCCTTTTCATTTCTGCTCATATTTTATGTGTAAGGGTACCAGTTAGGTTATTTTGAAGCACAATTCTAAAACTCACTCACCATGCACTAAATACATACCATTCACAGTGTACTATTACAAATTAAGAGTCTATACAAAAATCTGCCATGGAGTGGTCATATTTGATTGGAAGAGTAGGGAAAATCTTAATAAAGGGATTAAATTTAGGCTAGATTTTAAAGAAGAGATAGCATTTCAACAGTAAGAAATGATACAGAATAATGGCTATAATTTTTGAACCTAAAAGATAAGAGTGTAAATCCTAACTCCATCAATGATTAGTTTTGGGGAAGTCTTTGAAATTCCATTTCCTCACTGATTAAATATCTAACTTGACAGAATTGTTTTAAAGATTAAATAAGATAATATATACAGTTAAGCAGGAAGCAGAAAAATAGGTGCAAAAGAATGAAGCTGGACCCTTATATTACAGCATACACAAAAATTAACTCAAAATGGGATCAAAGGTTTAAAGGTAAGAGCTAACATTGCAAAACTTTTTGAAGTGGGATCTGGCAATTACTTCTTGGACATGACACCAAAAACACAGGGAACAAAAGAGAAAAAAGATAAATTTGGACTTCATCAAAATTTAAAAGTTTTGTGCATCAAAGTACACTATCAAGAGAGTAAAAAAAATCCCTGTTCACAAATCATGTACCTGACAAAGGATTAATATCCAACATATGTCCACAACTCCCATAACTCAACAAAAATACAGTCCCCCCAAAATGGGCCGATTATTTGAATACACTTTTCTCCAAGGAACATATACATACAGTCAACAAGCATATGAAAAGATATTCAACATCATCAATCATTTAGAGAAAAGGATACCACTTCTTATCCATTATGAAGACTATTATCAATAGATAAAAAAATAAATGCTGGTGATACTCTGGAGAAAATTAGAACCTTTCTTCATTGTTTGTGGGCATGTAAAATGATGCAGCTATGGTGGGAGAGTTTGGCAACTCCTCAAGAAGTCAAATATAGAATACCATATGATCCTGTAATTCTATTTCCAGGTATATCCCAAAAGAATTAAAAGCAAGGGCTCAAATACTTATTCACCAGTGTTGAAGGTGGCATTACAGTTGACCCTTGAACAATGTTTGGTGGGGTTGGGGGAGGTGTGTGTTTAGGGGCATGGATGCTCTGAGCAGTTAAAAATCTATATACAACTCAGCCCCCACACTGGCAGATTCAATCAATTGTTTGATCATGTAATATTATACTATTTACTAATGAAAAGCATCCATAAATGAACTTTGGTAGTTCAGACCCACGTTGTTCAAGGGTCAACTGTATTTACATTAGCCACAGGTGGAAGCAAGTTTATCAACAAATCAATGTATATATTCCACAAAATGTGATGTATATATTCAATGGAACAGTATTCAGTCATAAAAAGAAATATGATTCAGGGACATTCTACAACATGGATTAACCTTGAAGACTAAATGAAACAAGCCAGACACAGAAGAATAAATATTGTATGACTCCACTTATATGAGATATTTGGAAAAGGTAAGTTCTTAGTGACAGAAAATAGATCAGAGGTTACTAGGGCCTGAGAGAAGAGGGAATGGGTTAAGTCATTTTTAGAAAATAGATATAGTTTCTATTTGAGATGATGAAAAAGTTCTAGGAATCAATAGTGAGGATGGTTGTGTAACACTGTGAATCTCCTTAATGCCAATCCTTAAAAAAGGATTAAAATGGTGAATTTTAGGTTATGCATATTTAGGTTATGCACAATCTTTTAAAAAGCAGCTAGCATGCTCTACTCATATAAAAGTACTCATATAGAGTACTTTTGGAGGTGGAAGAAATTTTAGGCAGTCATTAGTATGAGCAGTTACTGAGGTAAAAAAAAATATACATATATGAGGAAAAACATTTGAAATGATATATAATTAAAAACATCAAAAAGTGGTTTTCTTTGGATTTTTAAAATTTCCCTTTTCTTTACTTTTACATTAAAAAAAGTAATAAAACCTATTTAAAGAACAACTCCTCATACAGGTAAGAACACTCTATTTGAAATATGCTGCATGAAGCTAACATCCACTGAAACTCTTTGATTTTAGTACTGTCCACCAAGTTGGTTACAAAAATGTTTTCAGTGAGATTAACCCTCACTGTCCTATTTTTTGTTTTGTGCATTTTGAAGACCACAAGAGAACATAATAGTATTCACATCCAGAAAAAGACAGTCTTTTTAAGAGGTATGAGATTGGAATATATTTAAATCATCAAAAATAAAATTACCTGTATATATCTTCAGAACCATTCATTTCCTCCAGAAGTGGTTTTTCTGACATGTACCTGAGTTTCAATAGCTATTTCCCCACCTGGCACAGTTGAATCTAACTAGATTCAAGACAGAGCTCAGGACTCTCCTCCAAACATTTCCAGTAACAGGGCCATGTGCATCACTCTGAAGAAACGGACCTACTTATTACCATATTCAAACCTGTCGTATCTGATTATTTTAGAAATGTTACTTGCCTGTTTTAGCACCCAGACTTGGATCAAGCTTAGGAATAGTGAACAAAGAGGGACACAACTGAATGATTTACTGTTCCTTTTAATGCCTAACTAACAGCTCTTATACTGCTGTGAATAATAGGCCTGACTATATTTCTGGATGACAAGTGGTAAAAGGCTCTTAGGTAAAAGGAAAATGGCATTAAAAATAGTAATAATTTTAAAAGAAGTGCAGCTTTAAAAATATTCAGGAGTCAAAGTAGCACTGCAAATACTTGAGGGATCTCCTCCTAAACCCTACTCTGAATATGTATCTAGATGAAACGAAGAGAAAATCTTAACCATACAGCCATGATCAAAACTAGTCAAGTATCTCTGTAGACAAAAACTAATGGAAACCTGTAGCCACAAACAGAGCTTAAGCTAACAGCCTGGACTCCACACCTGTGAAGTAGGCAGAAGTGAAAACTCTGTGTTCCACAGAGCAATGAGGGGTGAAAGTACTTCTACAAAAGGCCTGGGGTCAGAGCCAGGATGATGCCGGAAACCAAGGGGTGCAGTGGGACTCCACCGCTCGTGGAAAAAGGTGTAAAAAGTTGAGAAAGCCACCGCCTGAAGCTGCAGCTCATAAAATATTATGTATCTGAGATATTAAGAGACCACAGTTTCTGCACAACAGCTCAAACCAGGCCAAGCAATCTGCAGGCTTGGTATCTGGATCTGCAATGGCCTCAGGAGGGAGCCCTAAGCTGCCTATGTAAGACCTGAGGCTTGTCTAGGTATCTCAGGGAAAGAAGTAAAAGCCACTACAGAGCCTCTAGGGAGGACAGGTGAATAGAAAGGAGAGAGAAACACCTACTCAGGATAGACCTGAAAACTAAAATTCTACCTAAATACAACATTTTAATTATGAAAGAGAAATTATTTCCTATTCAGTTTAATTATCTGTGTGTCATTCTTCATAAAAACCTCAGTCTAAAACATCTTTATGTCTTGATAGGTTTGACGCAGACACATAACCTGCACAGGTGTACGCACGGTCTCACTGTGAGACTTCTGGCACAACTAAACTAACCCTGTGGTCCACAATATCAGAGCGGGCACACCTGAAGCCATCTTATGTTTACAACGTTCAGAAATTTCCTGTTGCTGACTTTGATGAGCCCAGAGAATTATTTACAGTAACCTCAAATCACGCTTGGTGTAGTTCCAAGACAACTGGAACAACAGTGGCTCGGGTCTTCTCCAGGGTAGATTTAAAACATACCTAAAGACTATGAAATCAAGTAGGCTTCTCAGCTTGCCTGTATTTAAAAAACAAAGCAAAACAAAAACCCAACTTTATTGAGGTATAAATGCTATACAAAGAACCGTGGTTTGTTCATTTTTTTTTAAATTACTGTTGTGGAGAGAATCAAAGGTAATTATTTCTCTTGTGCATTTTATTTTAAGGCATTAAAGAAAAGAACTTAGAGGAAATATATATATGTATTCAGGGGTACTCCAAAAGAAGACAGTAAATAAAGTTGAAGGTGGGTGTAAGAATTATGATTTTGGGCTTTACATAATAAAATTTCTGTTGAGTACTTTCATCAAAAACTTAACAGGTTGTTTCATAATCCCTCCCACCATTGTTAGCCATAAATAAAACAGAATGGATGATCATCTTCTCGGAGAGCTACAGAAAGAGACTGCTACATGAAGAAATAGGTTAGATATTGCTGAGGTCTCTTTTAACTTCAGGATTTTATATAGGTTCTTTAATTTTTGTTTTTCCCCTTAGCATAGAGTTTTTAGTATCTCTGACTCCAATGCAATTTCTTTCCTATGCCAGGACTATTTAAAACAATAATAGCCACGTATAAGAACCACTAATACAATAATCTACTTCCTTTCCTTACTTGTTTATGAAATTACCAAGGAAAAGGGGAAAGGATCAGCAATTAGTTAATCAGTCCAAAATAAAGCAGTATGTTTAGGAGCTATGTGGTGGTGGCAAAGGCGGCTGGCCAGTGGACATGAATGCCTTTGGAATCCCTAATTGATAGTATAAAGAGCAAAAAGAATGGCACAAATAGAACTGCATCTGGAAATCCCTTTTTAAATTATTTAATGAAAGATATTATAATAATCAAAATAGCTGACAGTAGAGAATGTACTGAATATTTCATAGCTAATAATGTATTTGATGGGTGAGTTTCAGAGTAACTAGGGAGACCAGGCAACCTCAAAGTTAAAATTACAAAGTAGGAACACTGGTGATTTCCTGGTCAGAGTGTCATTAAAGACCTAACATATTAACTTAATAATACTTTAAAAAATTACAAAATGTAACAGGCAAGTCAGCAAAAGTAAATGACCAATTTGAATGAAGCTGATTACTGAAAACACCCTCAGCAAACAGGCCTCTATGCGTGACCTTCTGAACCCCCTGTCCCGAGAAGAGCAGCACAGACTATACTAACTGCCTCTACAGGCCAAAGAGAAGAACGGGTAAATCGGACAGAACAGGAAGATGATATCTAGCACAACTGGAACAATCTAAAAACAAAGCAAAACAACAACTACCATGAGTTAAAACACAAAAACAAAACTCACAAATGATGTCCCTGACAAAATGGAAACAGCAATCAGTGATTTTATCCAAAAATATGTAGGTATATACAACACAGAAACGTTCATTCTCTAAGGCTGTGATCTCCAATGTGGTAGTCATTAGCCATATTTGAACACTTGAAATGTGTTAGTGAAAATCAGAAATCAAATTTTTTATTTGAGTCACTTATATTTAAATTTTTTTAATGTCATTTGCTTCAGTTACTGTAAAGCTTTTTAAAGTATGTTTGGAAGAGCCTGAGTACATGAATCTACTTGTTAGCTGCACATTCTATGAAATCTCAATACAGATTAAGTATTTTCAATCAAAATTAAATATTCAAATTGAAGTGTGCTAAGCAGTGTAAAGTGAAAATATATACCAAATTTTGATGTCTTAATAAAAAAGCCAAAGTGTAAAATGTCTCAATAATTTAAAAAATGTGAACACATGTTCAAATATTTTTGATACATGAGATTAAGTAAAATATATTAAGATTAATTTTACCTGTTTTTTACTTTTTAAATGTGGCTTTTAGAAAATTTTAAGTTATACATGTGGCTTGTGTGTTATGTATTGAACAGTGCTCTAAGACATCAACGACTTTAAAATGAATGTCATCTGTCTAAAACCTGAAATATATGTCAGTCAGGATTTGTAAGTAAAATACTTCCTTATCTCAAAATATTACTTCAGTCTACTCAGAGTTTGTGTATTTATACATTCCAAAGACATGTGTATCCTCTTCACACAGAAGATTGTTACAAATCATTAAACTATTCCTCTGAGTTACTACAAACTGGGTATGCTTAATGGTCATTCCACCATCCAGAGTAAGTAACCAAGTAACGAAAAGACACTAATTCAATGATGTCTTTTAAATCTGGATTCTTGTACCAATATGTTAAGTAATGCTTTTGGTTCTAAAGAGCTGAACAACGATCTTTAATAGAGCAAAGATCTTGATGAGAGTAATTACATAGGACAATTTTACGTTTATATGTATACACACATATATATATACACAGGCTTATAAATTTTCCATAGAAGAAAAACACTGTAATTGCCTGCCTTCACAGTGCTCTTCCAACCTTTTCCATACCATGGCATTTCAAAGAAAATTACATTTGAAAGACACTCAAGTTAACTTATGGCTGCTCCAGGGAGGGCATCAATGTCCGAAGACACGGGCTTACTGCACATCACCAGGAGGCCTGGGCTCAAAGGGCCTCGCAAAACACTGCAAAATATCTCTGACCCATACTTTGTTTTCAT
The DNA here is from genome assembly GCF_029378745.1 of Bos indicus. Classification (NCBI taxonomy): domain Eukaryota; kingdom Metazoa; phylum Chordata; class Mammalia; order Artiodactyla; family Bovidae; genus Bos; species Bos indicus. The sequence goes on from NC_091772.1 coordinate 23,188,327, forward strand.
CTGACTTATATTTTATTCTTACTTATGCCTACAGTTGTGAAAATACAACCCCTCAACATTTTTAACAACAATATACGAAAAAGGCCACAAGATGGAGATATTACTCCATCAGAGTATTTATACTGATTTTTTTTTTTTCCCATGTACATTTCCCTCTCTCTGTATATGTCTTATTTCTCCTTCAGTGATATTCTCACTTACTGTCTCTATCCCTAACATTTATACTGGCTCCTCTGCCACTCCAGCCTTCACTAGCATTATTAGATAAATATAATGAGTACTTTTATGACCCTTATTTTAAATATTAACAGCAGGCAGATAATTAGAATAGTTTAAGCTCAATATTTTCCCACCTCTAAAATTAAATTAATTTTTATTTACGTATTTTTCTCCAATGGGTAAGAATTCTTTTAAAAATTTGCTACCCGCCAAGTAATAAGTACTCCAAAAGCCATTTACTGGAATACATTCTGCTACTTTGTAAGGCTACATATTTATTGGGTTGGGCAAAAAGTTCGTTTGGGTTTTAAGATCATACAGAAAAACCCAAGCGAACTTTTTAGTCAACCCAATACTTCACGTTGATACCCCTCCAAACTTCCCTGGAATTCTTCTTTGACAACAGTCCTCAAAACAGTTTATGAGCCTTACTGGAAATTTATTTTCAGATCTCTTTATCAATCTAAAGGGTACTTACCCCAGCTTGTTAACCCAACTTAGTCACCAAGTTTGGCTCCAAATGACTATTAGCCATAGGCAAAAGTCAAATTCATCTTAAAGATGCACTGTTAATGAAGACACTGCCAAATATGTTACAGGCTTTGAAAGCAATTCAAAATAAGTTTCAACAATGTTTTGGGAAGTGGCAGCACTGTTGAAAGCCTGTGAAGCTTTCCACAAAAACTGATTTCGAGATCTAATTAACTCTGAGTTAAACCTTATATACTTCCAAAGGTATAATACAAAAAGTCACACTAACTCTGTGGAACTACCGTAGAACTGCACAGCGTGACAATCATCTGAACATTATGACATACTTAAGTACAAGCAACAATTTCCAGTCGCCCTATATTATACATACATATAGTCACTTCCTTAAATCAAATTTATTCACCAGTGTTAACACAAAACACTACTCTAAGTTAGAGAAGAACCTAAACACTAATCTTGTATCTGTTAACTAAAAGTTGGGAGCTAAAAATAACTGCTAATAAGTTTTAATTTTTTTTTTTCATTCCCAAAAAGTCAGAGGCTTCTTTGTAATTGGTCATGGGATAGCGTTCTTAACCTGATCCATTTTAATGGTATGAAGTCCTTAAGTATTGGCTAGAATATGAAGTATCTACCCTCCTTAGCAGGCATGTATATGAACCCTAGGATTTTTCTATGGTCTGTTTAGATGGTCCCAATAAACAACAACAAAAATTATTCTGGTTTCAACTCATTTTGACAACTGCTCACTACACATCGCAGTGGGGTCTCAGGTAGAAAATTCTTGTGTTTTCTATAACCAGGAGTTGCATGTATTCCAGAATTTTTTTTAACTAAAATTAAAAAATTACACCCTTTTAGAATTCTAGTGTTTGCCCTCAGCAGCATTATTTAGTACTGCTTCTTTTCCATTTTTATACTGCTGCTTATACCATGACGTCACTACAGATGGTGACTGCAGCCATGAAATTAAAAGACGCTTACTCCTTGGAAGGAAAGTTATGACAAACCTAGATAGCATATTCAAAAGCAGAGACATTACTTTGCCAACAAAGGTTCGTCTAGTCAAGGCTATGGTTTTTCCTGTGGTCATGTATGGATGTGAGAGTTGGACTGTGAAGAAGGCTGAGAGCCAAAGAATTGATGCTTTTGAACTGTGGTGTTGGAGAAGACTCTTGAGAATCCCTTGGACTGCAAGGAGATGCAACCAGTCCATTCTGAAGGAGATCAGCCCTGGGTGTTCTTTGGAAGGAATGATGCTAAAGCTGAAACTCCAGTACTTTGGCCACCTCATGCGAAGAGTTGACTCATTGGAAAAGACTCTGATGCTGGGAGGGACTGGGGGCAGGAGGAGAAGGGGACGACAGAGGATGAGATGGCTGGATGGCATCACTGACTTGATGGATGTGAGTCTCAGTGAACTCCAGGAGTTGGTGATGGACGGGGAGGCCTGGTGTGCTGCGATTCGTGGGGTCGCAAAGAGTCGGACATGACTGAGCGACTGATCTGATCTGATCTGATACCATGACGTGTCCTTTATTTAATTCTTGATCTTAGACTCTTTTAATATTTAACTGAAATTCTATTAGCTGACTGTGTAGTTGCACATAAGTTTATGCCCACTGCCTCACTGGCACTAAAATAGGAGTCTGCCTGATAATGAAGCACATTGTTTTATGCGTATATTCTCTCTAAACAGAAATGTTGACTGCGGCATGCCCTTGCTTTTGCAACATGTCTGATTACATACAAGATTCCAGTTGCTGGATGTTGGTAATCAGAAATGTTAAGTGAATGAGTCCTAACCTTATTTAATGTAGTATTGAGAATGAGACACAAATTTTAGATTAAATTTCTAATTAAATCCTACAGACACAATTACACAAAAATTTCAGTAAATATAAATTTACTGAATTTATATTTAAAAAAAATTTAGCTCTTAAAATGGCATACTATGATGTTACTTAAAACATAATCATATTTTACATCCATTAGTGTAGGACCCATCTTTCACAAGGAAGTGTTTTGATGAAAAGAAAGAAAGGACTATGGATTCATTATAAAAGGGTATGGGGTCTTGCTTCACCCAATCAGAAGTCTCTTTCCACTTCAACTCCTTTACTTCCATCTCTGCACACCTCTATACAAGAAAAGCTTTGGAGGTGTTTTTAATTCTGGGTGAAATTAATTAATGTCATCATTGTTCAAATAGACCCAGTAAGGCCTGACTTAGAAAAAGATTCCCAAGACCATATAGTAGCAGTCTGCAGAGTACGTAGTTCATTGATAGAAAACATAGAGCTGAGACCAGGCTTAATACAGACACTAGGATTTTATCACCTGGTGTTACTTACAACTGCCACAGAAGTTCTCCTCTGGGCAATCAAGTATCTACCCTCACCTCTATCCCATCCTGCATATCATTCCCAACAATGAATAAAACATACAATGTTGCAATTCACATCACACCAATCACTGGGTAAGGTGGTGACTTTTATGAAAAGATTTTAGAATCTATCTCTATGAATAATAGCAATAAAGTGAAAAGAAAGAAGTGAAGTCACTCAGTCGTGTCCGGCTGTTTGCGACCCCGTGGACTGTAGCCCGCCAGGCTCCTCTGTCCATGGGATTCTCCAGGCAAGAATACTGGAGTGGGTTGCCATTTCCTTCTCCAGGGGATCTTCCCAACCCAGGGATCAAACCCGGGTCTCCTGTATTGCAGGCAGACGCTTTATCCTCTGAGCCACCAGGGAAGCCCCCTGTGTATCAGTCCCAACAATTAATAAAACATATGATGTTACAATTCACATCACACCAATCACTGGGTAAGGTGGTGACTTTTATGAAAAGATTTTAGAATCTATCTCTATGAATAATTGCAATAAAGGACAATTCCAATTTCCCTGTTCAGCTTAGGGTGTGTCTATGAATAATAAAAGACAAACTGGGACTTCCCTGGTAGTCCAGTGGTTAAGATTTTAAGTTTCTAGGGCAGGAGGCCTGGGTTTCCCTCCTGCTCAGGGAACTAAGAGCCCACGTGCTGAGTGATGTGGCTGAATAAAAGACAAACTATTTTAGGATTGTTCTCATAATTAGTGTAAAGGTGAGGGGAAAGAACTTCCTTGGTGGTCTAGTGCTTAGTAATCCTCCTGCCATGTAGGGGACATGGTCCCTGGTCTGGGAAGATCCGACATGCGGTGGTTGTTCAGTCCCTCAGTTGTGTCCGACTCTTTGCAACCCCTGAACTGCACCAAGCCAAGCTTCCCTGTCTTTCACCATCTCCCAGAGTTTGCTCAAACTCAAGTCCATTGAGTTGGTAATGCCATCCATCCATCTCGTCCTCTGTTGCCCCTCCACTTCCTGTTTTCAATCTTTTCCAGCATCAGGGTCTTTTCCAGTGAGTCAGCGCTTCACATCAGGTGGCCAAAATCCTGGAGCTTCAGCTGGAGAATTCCATGGACTGAATAGTCCATGGGGTCCCAAAGAGTACAACACAACTGACCAACTTTCACTTTAGCATCCACTGAATACTGAGGGCTGATTTCCTTTAATACTGACTGGTTCGATCTCCTTGCTGTCCAAGGGACTCTGAAGAGTCTTCTCCAACACCACAGTTCAAAAGCATCAATTCTTCAGCGCTCAGATTTCTTTACAGTCCAACTCTCACATCCATACATGACCACTGGAAAAACCATAGCTTTGACTAAACAAACCTTTGTCGACAAAGTAATGTCTCTGCTGTTTAACATACTGTCTAGGTTTGTCATTGCTTTTCTTCCAAGGAGCACGCATCTTTTAATTTCATGGCTGCAGTCATCGTCCACAGTGATTTTGCAGTCCAAGAAAATTAAGTCTGTCACTGTTTGCACTGTTTCCCCATCTATTTGCCCTGAAGTGACGGGACCAGATGCCATGATCTTCATTGTTTCAATGTTGAGTTTTAAGCCAGTTTCTTCACTCTTCTCTTTCATCTTCATCAAGAGGCTCTATAGTTCTTCACTTTCTGTCACAAGGGTGGTATCATCTGCATATCTGAGGTTATTGACATTTCTCCCGGCAATCCTGATTCCAGCTTGTGCATCACCAGTCCAGCATTTTAAGATGTACTCTGCATATAAGTTAAATAAGCAAGCTAACAATACACAGCCTTGATGTGCTCCTTTTCCAATTTGGAACCAGTCCATTGTTTCATATCTGGTTCGAACTGTTGCTTCTTGACCTGCATACAGGTTTCTCAGGAGGCAGGTAAGGTGGTCTGGTATTCCCATCTCTTTAAGAATTTTCCAGTTTGTTGTGATTCACACAGTCAAAGGCTTTAATCAATGAAGCAGATATTTTTCTGGAATTCTCTAGCTTTTTCTGTGATCCAGTAGATGTTGGCAATTTGATCTCTGGTTCCTCTGCCTTTTCTAAATCCAGCTTGTACATCTGGAATTTCTTGGTTCACATACTGTTGAAGCCTGGCTTGAAGGATTTTGAGCATTACCTTGCTAGCATGTGAAGTGAGTGCAACTGCACAGTAGTTTAAACATTCTTTGGCATTACTCTTTTTTGGGACTGGAATGAAAAGATCCCACATGCCTCAGAGCAATTAAGCCCATGAAACACAACTACTGAGCCCATGCTCTAGAATCCATGAGCCACAATTACTGAAGTCCATGCGCCTAGAGCCCATGCTCCACAATGAGAAGCCTGTGTACCACAACGAAGAGTAGTCCCCACTTGCGGCAACTAGAGAAAGCCCATGAGCAGCAGCAAAGACCCAGTGCAATCAAAAATAATTTAAAAATAATAAATCTTTTTTTAAAAAAAGAAAAGAATAGCATAAAAAGAAAAAAGAAACAATTAAACGAGGATTTCTGTTCGATCAGCTCTAGACTATGTGGCAAGAGTTTCCCAACAGACTTGCTTTTTCCCCATAAAGTATGTCCTGGCAATCTCCACTAAACAGTGTGTACGTAAGAAAAACCAATTTTACAACAGTCCAATCTGAGGCAAATACGTATACAACTGCACAAATATTTATTCAGCTCTAACTCTAGACATGATATGCTTTACATCAGAAATATAAATGACTAGAAGTTTATCTACCATTCCAGATTTTGTATTATATCTTTCTCCAAATTAATAATTTTGGACTCTACAATGAAAATCAGAGAGTGATTATTACCTGACAGATTTCTAAGGGAACAGACTCACTAGAGACAGACTGAACTATATTCAACTAACACCACAAGATCAGTGGAATCTAACACAAGAATCACTGGAGAGAACTGATACAGTATGGGTTCACCACTCATTTATGAAAGAAATCTTCCTCTTTATTTCTACAAAGCATTGTACTGGGGTTTGAGAAGTCCCTTTTAATGACTCTGCACTTTTTTCCCACCCAAAAACCTGAACACACAGGTCAGGCAAATAGAGATCACACAGCACCTTTATTGATGAAAAGCTACTGGTGAATTGAGATTATATATGAGAGCCAAAGAGGCTTGCTAGCAATTTTTGCCCTTCCATCTCCATCCTAGGCGTTGAGACAGTACACTCAAGAGAAGTCTGGCCCAGATAATAACTTTCTTACTGGTCTAGGGCAGAGAAGAGAATGAGCCTCGTTACTTACAGCTTTGTAATTAGTTAGCTCTCCCTAATCAAAGGGCTTCCCTAGTGGTTCAGACCATAAAGAATCTGCCTGCAATGCAGGAGACCCGGGTTCAATCTCTGGGTCAGGAAGATCCCCTGGAGAAGAGAATGGCTAGCCACTCCAGTATTCTTGCCTGGAGAATTCCATGGACAGAGGAGTCTGGTGGGTACAGTCCATTGGGGTCACAAAGAGCAGGGCACAACTGAGTGACTGACACACCCCAATCAGAGGTAAGGCCATCACCCTCCAACAAGGTAACTCACTCATCCATGGAAAGATTAAAGAGATGGGTCAAGAGATCATCAGTGTTTCTTTAAGGAAGATGCTCCCCTTGGAGATATATATAGGATAAGTGCAATGTAACTGTCCCCCCCTAATACAGGCTGCTACTTTGTGCATTTACACATCTGTGTATCTGAAATACAGACTGGAAGAGCTTAAAAGATTAATTCTGAATAAAAACCTAAAGTCCAACATTCTGTAAACATATGTCACTTAATAGTTTTCCTCTTTTATTTTTTTTTCCTGTGGAGGTAGTTGAGCTATTTCCAAGTTTTCCTCTTTTAATCAGGTTTCAGTGTTCATCTGAATGTAAGGATGCAGTTACTTAAAAATTTATAAGAGAAAGAGATACATTTTCTAGTTCTCTGAATAGAAATCTGTAATGATTGGGACCAAGTACTCTGATTTCATCAGAAAGTAAACACTGCAAAATTTAAGATAACTTAGCCTGTTAAAATTTCAATTCAAAGATTTTTTTAATGACTATGGAGTACTTATTGTTGGCTAGAACCCTGTACAAAGTATAAAGAAAGTCATGGTCCCAAAGACAATGAAAAAAAAAAAAAAAATGCAGAATTGCCATTGACCCCACAAGAAATACAGGTGTCCAAGGAGTAGGAGCTGTTAGAGGAGATATAAATATTGTTTGGGATCTAGAATTTTAATTACTAATGAAAGATATAAACACTTTTCCCCCTTACATTCCTCTAATCTTCTACCCTGTATCCTCTAAAAAGATGCAATATCCAAATACAAAAGCCTTGTGGACAATTAAAGTCATTCTAAAATATAGTGAGCTTCTGGCATGTCACCTATAAACATCCCTCCACTAAAAACTTCTGGAATCCCTTTGAAATCTTTTAGAACCAATTTGAAACCTAGGAATACATCGAAAGGAATTCCTTCGCTTTATGAGAGCAATAAAAGGTCATATATTAATAAATATAACCCATTACATAAAAACTGTCAAGCAATTACTTTTTCAGTGAATTACTGTTTAATTTTAGTTACCATGTTTATATTTTTCTTTCAGTAAATATTTAAGTGTGTGCTATGAAGTAAATAAAGAAAATACCATTTGTCCTAAAAATGAGGCAACTAACTTCACAAGGTCATAAGTGAGTAAATGGTTTGGTTCAAGTTAAAAGACACTGATTATTCCAATTATAGATTTTAGGGAGTGATTGAGCAAGTTACTTCAGACCTGGTGGAAAAGAGGATAAAATGGACACCACATTCAGCCTCTAATCATCCCTGGCGTTTAGTTCGGGGTATGGAGATCACAAAAAGATTTTTCTATCAATTGTCCTTCTCTCCTTACCCCAAACAACACATCTACTGATCTCATCACACCACTGAAACAGCTTTAGAAGAGGTAAGCTAATGACCTCCACGCTGTTCAACTCAACATCTAGAGCTCATCTTATTTGAACTACCATCAGCATTTAACCCAGCTGATTGCTTTCTTCTCTTTAAAATACTTTCTCCACCTGAAAGAGAAAAAGACGATCTTTCCTTGGTTCGCCTCCAACTTCACTGGCTGTTCCTTCTCCATTTCCTTTGTTGGTTCCCCTCATGGTCCAACTCCCAGACCCCTTTTCTCTTTGTTTTACCTTCACTCCCCTGGTGACACTAGTGGCAAAGAACCTGCCTGCCAATGCAGGAGACGATCCCTGCAGGGGTCAGGAAGATCCCCTGGAGAAGGAAATGGCAACCTGCTTCAGTATTTTTGCCTGGAGAATCCCATGGACAGAGGAGTCTGGCAGGCTACAGTCCATTGGGTCGCACAGTGTCGGACACAAACTGAAGCAACTTAGCACACACACCCCTGGTGAACTTACCTGGTTTTGTGACTTTAAATTACCTACGAAGTGCCAGGGACTCCCTAATTTATTAACTACAGGCCAAATCCTTCTTACAATTCCAGACTTGGGTACCCAACTGCCTACACACCACCTCAACCTGAAAGTTTATTAGACGCCTCAAATTTAGCATGACCAAAACTCAATTACTGATTTTTTCCCCCAAACCATACCTACTTCTATTCCCAGATTCTCCATCTCCATAAGCGACAAGTGCAATTAGACAAAATATTTATTGACTTTCTGAGGTTTAGAAAAAGCTTTCCAATTATCTTCAACTTATCAACCCCCGCACCTTACATGCAAACAATCAGCAAAATCCTGTCAACTCTATCTTCAAATTGTATCTGGAATCTGACCACTTTGCACCACACAGGTTCAGAATATTTTACACAATTATCCAATAATTAACAACATACATATAATTTCCAACTCAATGATCACCTTGAAATTTAAGTCAAATCATGTACCTCTTCTGTTCAAACCCCCACTCCATCCCCAAGTTACTTATAATAGCCAAAGTCCTTATAATAACATTTGAAGCCCTAGAAGATTGTTCCCTGACCAGCCATGACTCTAATATCATCTACTGCTGTCCTCACCATATACCCTGCTCCAATACTAAGCAAGCTCCAAGAGCTCTGCATTTAACTGGTTGCCTTCCTTGAATGAATTTATCCACATGGCTCACTCCCTTACTTCCTTCTGAGGCCTTTTCTGAGCACCTGACACTTATATTTACTTGTTTGGTTGTTTACTATCTGTTTCCCCCTACCAAAACGTGAGTTTTATTTGAGTTCAGGGGTTTTATTTTATATACTGGCCAATTCCCAGTGCTTAAAATTTAGTAGACATGAACTAAATCTCTGTTGAATGAATGACGACCAAACTGATTAAATGCGGTCATCACTTCTGAGTAACCTACCTACTTAGCTCTGGTTCTTCATGTCTGGCTAGTCAAGAGAGATTGGCTGTCTCTGGCCTGAACATTACACATTATGGACCTAAGACAGGCTGCATTTGTCTCTACCAAATTTTTGGTCTCCTGAAAGTCTTCCAAGAAAATTAGGAGTCAATGTAAAGAACCTGTTCCAATCAGGTTCTTTGCTTAGGTAAAACAAAGTTTCTTCTGCATTATTTTCAATTTCAAAACAATTGGGTAGAGAAACACAGATGAAAACAATTTTCTGGATCCTTCTACTCAATTCTACCTCTACATGGAATCTTCTCAATTATTTATGCTTATTTTCCCATCTTTACCAATTTAACTGCATGAGTTTATAAATGAAAATTCTGAGAGACTTCACATGCAAGCTAGATCACATAATCTAAAATTCGAACCACTGCTACTAAGTTTCTGTATCCTCTTAAAGGGGCTCTTAAAAGGTTTCCTTGAGTAACTAGAAAATATCTTTCAAAATCTTTGGATAGGTTTTGCATAAGATTCTAGCTACAGAATGTAATCAATTTTGGTAAATTCTAATAAAAATATTCTCAGTATTAAAGGCATTCTTAAGAGTCTTCAGAGTTATATTTCACTAATGATTCTTACACATATTGCATCACTATTTACTTTGAAATAAGGTACACTTTGTCTCTAGCAGTAAGTGGCACCAGATTAAAATAATGAATACAAACAACACAAAATTGTTTGCATGTAAGAATTTTAAGTGTGCAATGTTTACACTACTTCATAGCTCTTACAAAATTGCAATTCGTTAAAGTCAGGGTGCGGCAGCAACAGCATTTTTATATTCATTTATATTGAATTGAAAAGTAAATTTCCATTTGGTGTTAAGCTGAACAGTTCACACACATCTATGATAACGTGTTGGGGCGAAATGTACATTTCACCTCTGGTCACGGCAAGTGTGCCCCGAATAACAGTTGTGGGTAAACATTAATACCTTTTTGCCCCCTAACTATTCAAAGCATTTTTATGAAGGGCTCAATCAGAAGGTCTCAAATTCTTTCACCGCATAATCGTTAAACCAGTGAAATGGCATCTTCTCAGTAGGACTCATTCAGCACTCCCAGAGAGAAAGCAATCAGAAAAAAAAAAAACAAGTCGAGCTGAAGAAGGAAAGAAAACGAAACGAAAAGAAAAAGAAAACGATCCTGTGCTACTGGCTGAGCTCCTCTTCCTGGAGCACCCCAAGTGCCTCTACTGCCCCAGCACTTCACGGCTCCTTCCCCGACTCCCCGAACAACACGGTAGAGGCTTCAAGTTCCTGCAGATTTCTAAACGGGGCTACAACTGCCTAATCCAACAGGCTGAACACATTACAAAGTACAGCGCGAGAAAAACTTCTGCAACCCAGACGGCAACTAAGAGGCATTCCTACCTTTCCGGAAAGACAGGAAAGGAGGCTCTTAAAAGGATAAGGGTAACTGGGAAGGTGAAAATTTAGAGGGAGACACGACTACCTTTCCACAATCAGAGAGGCAGGAAGAGAAAGGGTTTAAGAGTACAAGATCTACCCCCACCACTCCTCCTCCCTGCAGCACAGCAGGCTGCAGGGATCTCCCCCAGAATGGCAGAGGAAAGGGAAGGGATCCCCACCCCAGGCTGGTGGCACCGTCCAGCCTGTCACAGAGACCGGAACTTGAGAAGGGGAGCCGGGCGGTGAGGGACTGGGGAAGGCAGGCCATTCCCTTTGAAGCAGGTTAGGAGAAGACCGTGGTCAATCGGACAGAGGACGGCAGCCGAGCCCAGGACGACCAAGTCTTGCCCCGCGAGCCCGGCTCCCTCGGAGAAAACCGGGTCAGAGCCGGCCCCACCCCCTCCTTTCCGCCCCGACCCGCACGTTTCTGCCCGGGAGATGCAGCCTTCAAGCGAGCGGGCGGCCCCACTTACCTGCTGCACCCCGAGGAACTGGTAGAAGTTGAGCTGCACCTCCTCCACCAAGTCAAATAACTCCAGGTCTCCGCTCTCCCAGCCGTGCGCCGGCCCCGCGGCCGCCAGCAGCAGGAGCAGCAGCAGCGGCGGCGGGAACGGCACGAGTCCCGGCCGGCGGCGCGGAGGAAGCCGGGCCGGCCGGGAGCAAGGCGCTGTCATCGCTCCGGGCTCGGTGAGGTCAGCCGCCGCGCAGAGCCGCCGGCCGAGACCCGGGGACGTGGCGAGCAGCGCGGACTGTGGGAACACTGCTTGTCAGTCAGAAGCACGGGCAGCCGCCCCGGACTCTCCCGCCCAGCGGCCGGTCTTGGACAGAAGGCAGAGGCGGCGGAAGACGGCGGACGCTGCGTCCAGTGAGAGCGCGGACGGAGCCGCGGGCGGCCCTACCCTCCGCGGACCCTCACCCTTTACCCAGGCCTACCAACAGCTGGCGAGCCAGAGCCGGGCGCTTAGGTAGCGCGGCGAGGGGTGGGGGAGAGGCTTCCCCCGCCTCAGCCTATCCCAGGCCTCGCTTCCGGTGACATCACGTCTCCTAGCAACCGCGGGAGAGGAGGCGGGGCCGGAAGTAGGGTAGCCGGAGCCCCAGACCTGGGCCTCAGCAAACTGCTTCTCAGTCACTGACTTGCTTCGCGGAGCCATACGGATATTGGCACAGATTAAGAGACGTGGACAGTTACAGACATTGCGCATCTATCTGGAACGTCCCAAGTATCCGTGAAACAGCTACCTTCTTATCCTCCCCCAGATATTGAAAACTAAAAGCATATTTGAAAACTGAATTTTTGATTACAGCCTCTGTTTCATACATTTCATTATTCCATACCCCCAAAATACAGGAGGAATAGAACGCAGGGCTTGAAAGGGGGAAATCTAGTGAGCAGTCTGAAGTTTCCTTTTAACAGAGGTGAAAAAGAAATAAAATTTGAACCAAGACAAAAAGTATACTTCTAATAATGAAATAATATTTACAGGCATAATACTACAAAATAGACAACCAGGTAGAAAGTAATAAGCATAACAGACATTCAAAATCTTAGGGGTAAGTGAAGCTTATCGACCTTAGCCCATTTACAATTGGTGCTCCTTTCCAATTGATGTCTATTTTCAAAGACATTTAAGCTAAAAACCTTCTCTCTTTCCCACCAGTGTCTCACTTCCTATTCTTTTTATCCCCTCACCACTCTTGCTTTCTTTTGTGTGAAGCTTATTTTCTTCTTAGCTTTCTCACATTTCTCCTCTCTGACTCCCTACTCTTGCTGAGGAAGTAGAAGGAAACAAATAAATTGCTTGTATAACTCAGGATGCTTCAGCAGTTTTGAAAGTTTGATCTCCTTTTTCTCCTTTTGGATCCCACCAGTTGAATTAAGCTCAATAGGATAATAATAAAACTTTCATAGTAAAAGGGGTTGTGTTTGACAGAGGTTAGAAGAACAGTATCCAGGAGGTAAATCTTACTTAAATCCTTTTATTACTGTAGAGTTTAAAAAATATTTTTAAATAGTTATGAATACTTAAAAATAATACAATATAATGCTTGAATTAATCCTATTTTAAATTCATTGTGAGGCTTAACTTTCAAAGATACAAGAACAGGGGTATCTTAATCTTCAAGGGCTGCTGTAACAATATACCACAAACTGGGTGTCAGCATGGTCAAGTTCTGGTAAGAATCCTCTTCCAGGTTTCAGAGGACTTCTTTCTTATACCTTCACATGGTGGCAGTGTGGGGGAGGGGGACAGAGATCTAGTGTTTCCTCTTACACAGAAAGTGAAGAACTAAAGAGCCTCTTGATGAAAGTGAAAAAAGAAAGTGAAAAAGTTGGCTTAAACCTCGACATTCAAAAAATGAAGATCATGGCATGCAGTCCCATCACTTCATGGCAAATAGATGGGGAAACAATGGAAACAGTGAGAGATTTATTTTCTTGGGCTCCAAAATCACTGCAGATGGTGACTGCAGCCATGAAATTAAAAGTCGCTTGCTCCTTGAAAGAAAAGCTATGAACAACCTAGACAGCCTATTAAAAAGCAGAAACATTACTTTGCCAACAAAGGTCTGTCTAGTCAAAGCTATGGTTTTTCCAGTAGTCACGTGTGAGAGTTGGACTATAAAGAAATCTGAGTGCTGAAGAATTGATGCTTTTGAACTGTGGTGTTGGAGAAGACTCTTGAGAGTCCCTTGGATTGCAAGGAGATCCAACCAGTCCATCCTAAAGGAAATCAGTCCTGAATATTCATTGGAAGAACTGATGCTGAAGCTGAAACTCCAATACTTTGGCCACCTGATGCAAAGAACCGACTCAACGGAAAGACCCTGATTCTGGGAAAGACTGAAGGCAGGAGGAGAAGGGGACGACAGAGGATGAGATGGTTGGATGGCATCACTGACTCGATTGAAGTGAGTTTGAGCAAGCTTCGGGAATTGGTGATGGTCAGGGAGGCCTGGCGTGCTGCAGTTCATGGGGTCACAAAGAGTTGGACACGACTGAGCGACTGAACTGAACCCCACAACTTGGGCTCCACCATCATGACCTCAGCTAAACCTAATTACCCCAAAAAAATTGCACCCCAAATACCATCACATAGGGAATTAGGACATCAACATAGGAATTGGGGTAGGACACAAACATTCAGTCCATAGCAAGGGACATCACCTTTTCTGTTTCTCCCCAGTACTGAGCACAATACATAACACATGCTAGCATTCAATTCAGAGAAGGCGATGGCACCCCACTCCAGTACTCTTGCCTGGGAAATCCCATGGACAGAGGAGCCTGATAGGCAGCAGTCCATGGGGTCGCTATGAGTCGGACACGACTAAGCGACTTCACTTTCACTTTTCACTTTCATGCATTGGAGAAGGAAATGGCAACCCACTCCAGTGTTCTTGCGTGGAGAATCCCAGGGATGGGAGCCTGGTGGGCTGCCGTCTATGGGGTCGCACAGAGTCGGACATGACTGAAGTGACTTAGCCGCAGCAGCAGCATTCAATTAGTTGAATTGAATCCTGTGAATGCTTCCCCACCTTCATTTCTCCCCCTACGGTTTTTTAGTTTGATTTTTGATAGATCAGTTTTCTTAACATGAAAGGCAACTTTACTAAGTCTCTAAGTTATCTTACTGTTTATTCAATGACTAAAGCAAAAAAATAAAATGAGAGCAATAATCTTAACACTGCTGCTGCTTCGGCTAAGTCGCTTCAGTCGTGTCCGACTCTGTGCGACCCCATAGACGGCAGCCCACCAGGCTCCCCCGTCCCTGGGAGTCTCCAGGCAGGAACACTGGAGTGGGTTGCCATTTCCTTCTCCAATGCATGAAAGTGAAAAGTGAAAGTGAAGTCGCTCAGTCGTGTCCGACTCTTAGCGAAGCCATGGATTGCAGCCTTCCAGGCTCCCCCGTCCATGGGATTTTCAAGGCAAGAGTACTGGAGTGGGGTGCCATTGCCTTCTCCGATCTTAGCACTACTTTTACACAATATCCCAACATTCATCTTTTCTCCTAATTTGACCATTAAATTAAGTGCAATATAACATTTGAAACTTGTGCCATATTGCCATTGATATTTTAGCAATCTGATATTTCCCTCCTGAGCTCTATTCTTACGTTGTCGAAGAACCCCAAGGACTTCCTCCATCTAAAGGGAATGGTTCTCTTTCCAAGGCCAAACTGAAGTAGAACTGGAGTCTGTTCAGTACAACACTGTTACTGTTTCTCACTGCCATGATGTTTTGCTCTGGAAGCTTCTTCCTACTCAGTTCCAGTAACACTGGTCCACTCTGAAACGATGCCCTTACTTGTTCTGGTCTAGGTCTCTGCAAAGACCACAGTGATATTTACATTTAGACTTCTAGTTTGGCATATTCACATGTTCTGTCTTGTCCTCTAGAGCAGCAATTCCCAAACTTTTTGGCACCAGGGACCAGTTTTGTGGAAGACAATTTTTCCACTGACAGGGGCTGGGAGCAGGGGTGGGGGTGGGGGTGGGGGCGGTGGCAGTGGTTTCAGTTTCAGCCACCTACCTCCTGTTGTGTGGCCTTGTTCCTGCGGCTTGGGAACCCCTGCCCTAAAAGACAATGCAACTGAATGAATCATTTGCTGATGCCAGAACTAAGCGAGGGCCCAGTGGACAGCTGCTTTCTTATCTGGTGACATTTAATGATCCTGGGCATTGACTGATGAAGCTTAGTCTGGGTGGAGGCAGTGTACACAGGAAGAGAGAAGCCAGTGAAATGTTTAACAGTCATGTGAGTTGTGTAATGGATTGGAGATGTAGAGAGGAGCCTCAAACTTCCAGCCAGCTTTCCCACAGAACATTTGCTGAGTCCTGGGGTAGTGCAGAAGCCCAAAGGACTGAAGGGTAGGAGGCGTGAAATTTCCCCACATTCTACCAGTGCAAGCAAAATGAACTCTGCCTAAAAAGGGGAGCCTGCTTCATACATACAAGTAGTCTTCCCCCTCAAGACATCTGCAATATTTCTGAAGCTGTATGAGTAGGAGGATAAAGATCTAAGTTTAAAACCTCTGAAAAGCAGAACTAAAACTGCTGGGTTGAGGAGATAGAAACCTTGCAGTCTCTCTTATCAAAATCCCAGAGGAATCACACCTAAGAAACAGAGAAACCAGAAGTTGGGTGAATCTTACCAAAACTCTAACCCAATCCCAACCCAGTTCAATCCCTGATCCTCACCCCATTTGTCTATTTTCATCTGTAGGGGAAAATATCATCATCTTTATTGCCTATTTTTTAATATAAAAGTCTGGTATATGACAAAAAAATTATGAGATGTGAGACAAATAGGGAAATTTGACCAATATGAAGAGAAAAAAGTAGATAATAGAAGACCTACAGTAAGCCAGCTACTGGAGTCCAGATAAGGACTTTAAAATTTCTGTTATAAAATAGATAGGTTGAAGATGGAATTCATAGGGCCCGGACTCCATCTTAGGCCTGTTCATGCTGATCATGCTCGGCCACCTTTCCAATGGACTCTGAACTCTGTGTTTAGTGCCTATGAAAACAACAGGAGGATAAGACCCCCTCCAGACAGGGGAACCTTGAAGATCGTATCTAGGTTACTCATCGCCTAAGAGAAAACATACACTAATCACCCCTTCCTCCAGACAGGCCATAAATTTTTCTGTGTCTATCGGAGTGTAACCTCGGGTTTATTGATTATTGGCTAATTGTTTGACTGTTTGAGCACATGAGCACATAGCACGTGAATGATGGGGTTATTAGGATTGTATTTTCCTTGGTTTATGTAAGTCTCAAGGATTTGGAGTGGAGGGTTCAGACACGTACACATGGGGTATAAAAGATTTTCACAGATGCTGGTCGGGGTCCTTGGCTAAGAGGAGACTCTGCCTTGGGCCCGCCGGTGTAATAAACTGCACTCCACTATCTGCATTGTCCTTCTGAGTGAGTTTGTTTCCTGGAATGCGTGGCTACAACAAGGTTATAAAATAAAAGAAAAAGTGTACAGAATGGATTAGAAGATGCAGAATTTTAACAGATAAACTGAATTCATAAAAAGGAATCCATGGAAAATCTCAAAGTATAATATCTGAAATAAAAAAAACTTGGTGGGTTTAACAGCAGACTGGACACAGCAGAACAGAGGATTAATGACTTTGAGGACAGGTCAAGAAAAAAATATCCAAACTGAAGCACAGAGAGAAAAAAGGACAGAAAGAGAACAGAACTTAAAAGGCATGTGGGAATAAATCAAAACACATATAACGAGGCCCTAGAAAAAAAGGAGAGAGAGAATGAAACAGAAGAAATAATTATAGAAACAATGGACAAGAATTTTGCAAAACCAATGAAAGACATGAAACCAACATGAAAAAAATTAACTTAAAATAGATCATAGACCCAAAGATAAAAGCTAAAATTATAAAACTCTTTGTTTGAAAAATAAGGGTAAATCTTAATGACTTTGGGTTAGCCAGAAGCACGTGATGGAGGAAAACATAATTTGAACTTCATAGAAATTTAAAACTTTTGTGTCACAAACAATACCATCAAGAAAATGAAAAGATATCCAAGATAATGGTAGAAATATTTGCAAATCATATACCTGATAAGGGACTTATATCTAGAAAATGCAAAGAATTCATTCTACTCAATATTTTTTAAAATGGGCAATGGATTTCTCCAAAGAAGATATAAAAAAAGCGAGCAAGTACACAAAAGATGCACAACATCATTAGCCATCAGAAAAATGTAAATCAAAACTACGAAGAAATACAACTTTATAGCCATGATGATGGCAATAATTAAAAAGAGAGACAAAAAAGAAGTTAATGAAGACATACACATTGGAACCCTCATATATTGCTGGTGGAAATGCAAAATGATGCAGCCCCTTAGGAAAACAGTTTGGCAGTTTCTGAAAAACTAAATATACAGTTATTATATGACCCAGCAATTCCACTCCTAGGTATATACACAAAAAGATAAAAGCATAAAACTTGTATACAAATGATCATAGCAGCATTATTCATAACAAAAAGTTGCAAACAAACTTAATGTCCATTCAACTGATGAATGAATAAACAAATGTAGTACATCCATACAATGGAATATTATTTGGCAACTAAACAAAGAAAATACTGATACATGCTGTAACATGGACAAGCCTTGAAAATATTATGCCAAGTGAAAGACACCAAACATAGAAGACCATGTAAGATTCCATTTATATGAAATATTCAGAATAGGCAAATGTTCAAGCTTCCCTTCTAGCTCAGTCAGTAAAGAATCTGCCTGCAATACAGGAGACCTGGCTTCGATTCCTGGGTCAGGGAAGATCTCCTGGAGAAGGAGATGGCAACCCACTCCAATATTCTTGCCTGGGAAATCCCATGGACAGAGGAGCCTGGCGGGTTACACTCCATGGATTGGCAAAGAGTCAGACATGACTTAGTGACTAAACCACCACCACGAAGGCAGAATGTAGGTTATTGGTTACTGAGGACTAGAAGTGGAGAAGCTTGGGGATTGTCTACTAATGAATATGTAATTTTTTAGGGGGTATGTAAATATCCTAAAATTAGATTGTGGTGGTGGTTGCATATCCTTGAGAATATACTAAAAAACTTTGACCTGTATACTTTAAATGGATGAATTGTGTGGTTTGTCAATTATATCTCAATAAGGCTGTTTAAAAAAGAAAAAGAAAGATACAATAAACTTAGCAAACCCCAACTAGGATAAATGCAAAGCAAATAAACAAACAAAAAAAAATCATGCCTAAGTATATCATAGTGAAACTATAGAAAAGTTTGTGGGATGTACTGAAGGCAATAACTTCAAAGACCATTTTTAGCCTTAAATGTCTTAAAGAAGGAAGACAGAAAATTAGTGAGCCAAATGTTCAACATAAGTGAAGTGAAAGTGAAAGTCGCTCAGTCGTGTCCGACTCTTTGCGACCCCATAAACTATACAATCCATGGAATTCTCCAGGCCAGAATACTGGAGTGGGGAGCCGTTTCCTTCTCCAGTTCAACATAAGGGGTTACATAAATAACCACAGAGTAAACAAAGAATTAAAGTTTGAATAAGGACACCTAATCATTCTCAACATGACACTTTTGCAAGTCAGCTGGACTTATATCAACCCTTATATGAAGAATTCTTAAAAATTTTTATCAGTTTGTAGGTTCTGGTATTTTCAAGGTTCACGGTGTGACCATGATAGTGTGTGGCCAAGAAGCTTTGTAAGAATATATTGAATACCACTGGTAATGAATGGCAACCCACTCCAGTATTCTTGCCTGCAGAATCCCATGGACAGAGGAGCCTGGCAGGCTATAGTCCATGGGATGGCAGAGTCAGACATGACTGAGTGACTAACACACACATGGGAATGGGGAAGCAGGGAGCACCTAGAGTGTTGGATGGTTATCCACACAGAGGGTGATAGAAGAAGTTTTGATCTTATTATACATGGACCTGAACATCAAAATGACCACGCCTTACCAGGTGGCAACAGGAAACATCATTGGTAATTTCATAGACCAGTGGGGCTCAAAGAGGTGGTCTATCCCTCACTTTTGGGTAAGATCCAATCTAACTACATCAAACAAACTTGAATATAATACTTATAACAGCAAAAATCTAAATCTCACTTAAAATCACCATTTCTAAATCCTGTGATTTTGAAATGCCTGGCTCTCACTAAATCTTGAAATTTTCTCTTTTGCCCACCTATTGGCTATTTCTCAAATACATGGACTTAAATTTTTAAGATATCATTGTTCTCTAATGGAACATTATCTTCACTCACTAATTTATTTACCCAAACAGCATTCACAGTCTTACACTGAGTTGACAAACGTTAGAAAAATAGTATTTTGGGGGAAAACCTCCTTGAAAATAATCCCTTTTTATTGCAGTACTGAATTCTAATCTTTTGAAGGTCCTCATAAATAAATACAGATGTTTCTTCATGTTATAAATAATCAATGTATTTCTATTATATTGACACTATGGATTTTACTTTTCTGGATAATGTACTGTTTACTCAAATAATCTCATTGTGCAAATGAATACAGATTTCAGAGCCAAAATTGATTCAATTTGGATTCTGACTCTACTACAAACCGGGGGACCCCTGTGTTTCAGTTTCCTCCTCTGAAAATAGGATAATAGTACTACCAAAACCAGGGTTCCATGGTGGCTCAGTGACACAAGTTCAATCCTCGATCCAGGAAGATCCCACATGCCTTGGAGCACCTAAGCCTGTGTATCACAACCACTGAATCTGCACTTTAGAGCCTGGGAGCCGCAACTGCTGAGCCCCTAGGGCCCATGTTCTGCAACAAAAGAAGTCACTGCGATGAGAAGCCAGTGCACTGCAGCTAGAGAAAAGCCCCCACAGCAATGAAGACCCAGCATAGTCAAAAATAAATAAATCAACTAAAAAAGAAATAATACTACCAAAACCATAAAATACTATCAAAATTGTTGTAAGAGTTAGGGGAGATAATTAGAGCCTGGTATATAGTAATTGCTGGGTTTCCCTGGTGACTCAGTGGTACAGAATCCGCCTGGAACGTGGGAGCTGCAGGAGATGCGGGTTCCATCCCTGGATCGGGAACATCCCTTGG
This sequence comes from Bos indicus, assembly GCF_029378745.1. Taxonomy (NCBI): domain Eukaryota; kingdom Metazoa; phylum Chordata; class Mammalia; order Artiodactyla; family Bovidae; genus Bos; species Bos indicus. Next base: position 23,208,833 of record NC_091772.1, read on the forward strand.
AGAAGGGCATGGCGACACATTCTGGTATCCTTGCCTGGAGAATCCCATGGACAGAGAAGCCTGGTGGGCTATAGTCCATAGCGTCCCAAAGAACTGGACACAACCAAACATGTATGCATATAGAAATTGCTATTAAAAAATTACCATTGTGATTATGGAAAGTTTCTGGGCTTCCCTTGTGGCCCAGCTGGTAAAGAATCTGCCTGCAATGTGGGAGACCTGGGTTTGATCCCTGGGTTGGGAAGATTCCCTGGGGAAGGGAAAGGCTACCCACTCCAGTATTCTGGCCTGGAGAATTCCATGGACTGTATAGTCCATGGGGTCACAAAGAGTGGGACATGACTGAGTGATTTTCACTTTCACTTCCACCTACCTTGTATTAAGGGCTCCATAAATAAAGCTTATCTATTCTTAAATGTTTAAATTTTGTCTTTGCTGCTGCTGCTAAGTCACTTCAGTCGTGTCCGACTCTGTGCAGCCCCATAGACGGCAGTCCACCAGGCTCCCCTGTCCCTGGGATTCTCCAGGCAAGAACACTGGAGTGGGTTGCCATTTCCTTCTCCAATGAAAGTGAAAAGTGAAAGTGAAGTCGCTCAGTCGTGTCCGATACCCTTAGTGACACCATGGACTGCAGCCCACCAGGCTCCTCGGTCCATGGGATTTTCCAGGCAAGAGTACTGGAGTGGGGTGCCATTGCCTTCTCCAAAATTTTGTCTTTAGTCATTTGTTATTAAACTTAGGCTTCGAAGGCCCACTTCACCGGAAGTGTATGCAATCACTTATCTGCCCCAGATGGTGAGAAACAAGACCACCTTTACAAAATAATGACTAGTCCTCGAAACCAGTTTCCTTTTCTGTTTCAACTCCATATAACATATTATTTGTGATTTTCCTGCTAAATTCGGCTTAAGGACATACAATAGATACCTAATTAGAAGCATGTTACCCAAATGCACAAAAGGAAGAGAAAACATTCACATTCACTGATGAAGTCATTAAAGACTCACTGGTGGTTGTCTTTCCCTGAAACAGCTCTGTCTTTTCAGATAATGATGTTTTCTCCTTTACATAGACTTGAACATGCCTCAGTAGACTCTTATGTAAAAATTTCTTTCTTCTAACATCTGACACAATTCCAAGATTATCGTTCATTTTTCAAAGGTGTCCATCAACTCACATGAATCACTTTTTAAATTTGAAAATGAGTTTCTCTCCTTTTTCCTCTAACCAACCAAGAAGGATATTCTCTCTTACTGACACCTCAATTCAGCCCCAGCACAGCAATTGTTGTATTTTCCTCATATACAAAAGCACCAATTAGTCTGCAAAAGAAAATTTTAACAGGCCTCTTCATCATCTATTCTTCTAGGCTGAACAGCCTGGCTTTGGCATTCTGCCGCTGAGCACTAATATTGTTTGTGATGCCAAACTGAAACACAAGGGAGACAGTACAAAGTTGCTGATCACCTCGGCCAACATGCCACACAGTGAAGGCATTAGAGTACACTTAGAAATGCCAAGTCTTAGAAATGCTTACTATTAAATTTATTAAAAGGAGGTGGTGTTTTAAAAAAATACTGAAGTAGCAATCAACAAGCAAGCAAGAAGAGACAGATTAAAGGAAGCTTAGTTCCAAATGGTACTGCTGCTATTGCTAAGTCATTTCAGTCGTGTCCGACTCTGTGCGACCCCAGAAAGGAGCAATTAAAAAACACTTTTTTTAACTATACCTTTGGCCTAGCTTCATCTTTCTCCACTTCAATATATAATCTTCTCTTATTTTTTGTAAACCACAGAAGGATTTTTAGTGCCAAGGCTCCATAATGAGTCTTTTAACTAAAAAAATAAAATAAAATTAAATTAAATTAAATACTAAGAATTTCACCACCAGGGGGCAAAGAACATGCTTACAGGCAAAGATTATTTTTGACATTTGAAAGGAGTTACCTTGCATGAACACAGTTTTTGTTGTTAAAATTTCAACAACTGCAAATTTAGAGATATACATACTAACCTAAACATTCAAGGTTAAGGAAGAATTATGTTTATGAAAGAAAAAATTATACATTACCATTAACCAAGTGCCCTTTCATTTACTATCATTTTTAGACACTTAAAAAATTTTCCACCTCCCTTTTCTTTCATGTGTTTACATAAGTGTTCATGCTAAGTTGCTTCAGTCATGTCTGTCTCTTTGCAGCGCCATAGACTAGCACCACCTGGGAAACCCTTGCACAAGAGGAAGAAAAGAATAATGTGAACTTTTGAAATACTAATTTAGCCTTTGTCTGTGTTCCCCTGATGACTTAGCACACACACACATTTCCCTGGTGGCTCAGAAGTAAAGAATCCGCATGCAATACAGGAGCTGCAGGAGACAAGTGTTCAATCCCTGGGTGGGGAAGATCCCCTGAAGGAGGGCATGGCAACCCATTTCAGCGTTCTTGCCTGGAGAATCCCCTGGAGGAAGGAGCCTGATGGGCTACACTCCATGGGATCACAAAGAGTTGGACACAACTGAAGTGACTTAGCAGCAGCAGCAGCATGCTGGCCTTTCAATGGCTTTGGCTTACAATATTTTTTGACAAATGGTTTCCTAAGCATGTATTTTGGCTCTACTTTTTTGTTAACTCAATGTGACTAACTGATAAACTCAGGTCTTAACCTTCTTCTAAAATCAGGTTCATTGACTTGATTAATACTTTGCCATTTGTCAATTTTATAATGTTAAAATTATATAAATAACTGATAAGCACATCAATTCATCAATTATCTCATTTGAGACCTTGATATCCCTGAATTTGCTGGGAGAGTACCAGACTCACAAATAACCTATAGACAATAACCAGAAGTATTGGTATAGTAAACTGTTCAGTCAGTCAGTCAGTTCAGTTGCTCAAAAATTTTGGTCTAACGCATGCAAGTCCTATATTCTGAAATTTCAGCGTATTTGATTATTTCTCACTTGTACGTTGATAAAAGTCCCGGTAACAGAAGCGAAACTGAGAGTTTTTAAACCGAGGTATCTGTGGTGTAGGCAAACCACCACATTTTATTCCAGTTGGCTTATTTTCTATCTCCTCTTCCTGCTTCTAAGTACCTGCTGAGACCACATTTCCCTGAATCGATTGGTGATAACAATGCCACTGTTTCAAATCAGGCCTGAGGTAGAAGGGACCCCACAGTGATCTGGTAAGATCTGCTACTGTTCTTCCCTTCCACTGCTCCCCGGAGCCTGGTCACCATCTCCACTGCCAGCCTCCAGGCACCAGGGCTATCTCCAGGGGATGCAGAATTAGACCAGATACCACCATATGTTCACCTACAGAATATTTTTGTCCAGATAAAATAAAATATAGAAATAAATACTGACCACAAACTTAAGGAGAAAAAGAAATTGCAAAAGGTCAGCACTCAGGGTTTATTTAGAGGCACACACTAAAGGAACATCCTATGACCACCCTTTTCATATTAGTGATAAAGGGAAATGTAGAGATAAAGCAATATATTTTCTGTTGTCAATTTGCTTTTATTTGTTTTAATGTAAATTGACAGACTCCTTCTTTCTCGTGTGTCTTCAAGCTGTGGCCCAGCCACTGACCGCTCTTGAAGGCTCGACTTTTCACTCTGATATGCGACAGCCTGTGTTAGGAAACTTGGTGCATCTTGTCAAGTCCTTGGGTGTAAACTAACCTGCAGCTTCAACCAGCCTCCCACAGGTGCGCCCTGAAGGCACCTTGACTTGGGCCAAATTTTCTCATCTCCTTTTGTAATAGCAAACTATTTTCAGTAGCACGCTGCCTGCAATTTTCTAAAAACCTTTCAACCACACAGAATCTTTATGTAAGGTAAAGACAATATTTGAACAGTGAGAAAGAAGCTCATACTACAGATAAAGTAGGGAAATGGGCGTTTGGAAATATTCCCATCATTATACGAATATGATATTTTTTCTTCTGCCCAAAATGCTACATGTCACTAATAAAAGTACTCCTATCTAGACACTTGAGAACTGGTTTTAAATCTTCCAAATGTAGATTTTCACTGGATTTAAAAATCCACTTGTTAAAAATATAAAAACCCTTTCATTTTCAGTTCACTTCCAAGAACAATTATTTGACATCAGAGAGGATTGAGAATTACTAAGCTAAATTTTTAGCAAAAACCTCTGCACAACTGCTTAATGGAAATGCAAAAAGAGCCTATGACTGATAGCAGACCCAACCATACACAAGAATTCTTGCATCTGGATCTATCTCTCTTGGCTCAGTCGGTAAATGAATCTACCTGTAATGCAGGAGACTGGGTTAGATCCCTGGGTCAGGAAGATACCCTAAAGAAGGGAATGGCAGCCCACTCCAGTATTCTTGCCTGGAGAATAGAGGAGTGGGCAGAGGAGCCTAGTGGGCTACAGTCCATGGGGTCACAAAGAGTCAGACATGACTGAGCGACTAACACTTTACATTTTACTTACACTTTGTGAAGAATCTTTCTCACTTATGACATCCTTCAGACTAAGCATTCATACAAATTGAAATTAAAATCTACCCTTTAATTTATCACATAATGTTCAGCCACATTTCTAAACTTACACATAATTTTTAACAGTATCTCTCTCAATAAAGATAGACAGTGATAATATTCTTCATTTTTTTGGAGAAAATCTTGATTTAATCAGTGCTTTGGTTTTAAGGCTAATTTTTAAAAGTATTTTATCCATTGCTTAATTTTATTTCAAAGTATTTAACTTTTCCTCATTGTTAAAACACTTCCTTTATTTGAATGATGATATTGTATGTTTATTTATTTTTTGATTGGAAAATCCCATGACTTCCCATCACACTAAGAATAAATTCTCATTTTTTAAAAGTCCTCCGTAATCTGGCCTCTGTCTAACTGCAGCCTCACCTTATACCATCCTCTCTCTCATCACACTGATCTTCCTTCAGAGCATACCAGGCTCATCCTGTTTTAGGACCTTCACCCTCCCTTTGCTCCAGAACTTTTCTAGATCTTTGTATGGCTGCTACTGCCTCGGGTAGGCTTATCTTGATCCTAACCTAAAAGGGCGCCCTGCTGCTCTCTTTTACATCACCCTCCCCCCCATTCAACCCTCTGCCTAGCGTTTACCAATCTCAGTTATCTCCGTTTATTTTTTTAAAGGTCTTTTTTTTGTGGACCATTTTTTAAAGTCTTTATTGAATTTATGACAGTATTGCTTACGTTTGATGTTTTGGCTTTTTGGCCCCAGGGCATGTGAGATCTTACTTCCCCAATCAGGGATCAAACCTGCACCCCATGCATTGGAAGGTGAAGTCTTAACCACTGGACCTCCAGGGAAGTCCCTTAGTTATTTATCTTCCTTGTTCATTCATTATTTGTTTCTTTTGTGTGACTTCAGTCACTAGAATGCAAGCTTTATGAGAGCCTGATTTTGTCTGTCTAGCTCATTTCTCCAAATAGTGCCTAGCCCATATTAAGTTTTCAATAAATATGGTTGAATTGAAAAAGAAAACTCCTTTCCTTCTTCAAGGGTAATAACCTACTGTATTATGGATCAGATTCCTAAAATAAAACAATCAATTAAACTGGAGAAATGCCTAAGTTCAAACCATAGGAGAATAGCCAGCTCTTGAGGCAAGCTACGACATGCATCACAAGCTTTATGTTTCACCTTGTAGAACCTAGCAGTTCATGCGGGAGGATGGGATGAACTGACCTACACTGGTTGCAACTATTTGGTTGGGTCATAAGTCTAAAGCAAGACTGACTCACCAGGGACACTGTAGGCATGCTTAGTCATTTTGATCAGTATATAATAAACGAGTAATGACTTTTATTTATTTATTTATTTGATGTTTAATCTTATTTATTTGTTACTCTTAGAACAATCTCATTTTTGACTGGACTCAGAAGTAGAAGCTCTCAGAGAGGACAGCCTCCGTCTCTTGGCAATCTGTTCCTGCCGTTTTTCTTTGGCCTCCTTCATTCTCTTGGCCAAAAGTTTAGCATATTCTGCAGCCTCGTCTTTATTTTTCTTAGTACGCTGTTTCTTCAGAGCAATACGCCGGCGTTCGTGCTGCAGAACTCACGAGACGCTGAATCTTGGGTGCTTTAGTCCTAGGTTTCTTACCGTCTTTGTTTAGGGGCTTCCGCACAACATATTGGCGGACATCATCTTCTTTAGAGAGATTGAAAAGTTTGCGGATTCTGCTAGCTCTTTGGGGACCCAGGTGACGAGGCACTGTAGTATCAGTGAGTCCAGGAATATCCTTCTCCCCTTTTTTCACGATGACCAAATTGAGAACACTCAGATTGGCATCTACAATGCAACCCCGTACAGATTTGCGCTTTCTCTCTCCAGTCCTCCTTGATCTGTAACAGAAATGCCCCTTACTCAGTAGCAGGCGAACTCGGCCATGGGTCAAGACACCCTGCTTCATGGGGAAACCCTGCTTATGGTTCCCGCCACTGATTCGGACCACATAACCCTTCCATTCTTCACCCAGAGCGTCAGCAGCAACTTCTGTGGCCATACGCTTCTCATAGAAGGTACGAAGTTTTCGTTCATAGTCCACTTCAATGAGCTTCTGGCAGCCAGTGGCCGGGAAAGAGATGTTCAGCTTCATTCTGAAGCAGCCAATACCTACGAGGCGCCACGAAAAAGAGGAGTAATGACTTTTAAAAACAAATTAGACTCTAACGTGGCACCAAAATGAAGACTAGGTCCAAAAGTTCTTCAGTGTTACAAAAATTCTCACTGACATCTTGAATAAATACAGCTGACAGGTACAATTTATATTTATGTTCACCTAAGTAGTGATACGGAGAAGGCAATGGCACCCCACTCCAGTACTCTTGCCTGGAAAATCCCATGGACGGGGGAGCCTGGTGGGCTGCCGTCTATGGGGTCGCACAGAGTCAGACACGACTGAGGCGACTTAGCAGCAGCAGCAAGTAGTGACAGGACAGTTCAGTTCAGTCACTCAGTCATGTCTGACTCTTTGCAACTCCATGGACTGCAGCACTCCAGGCTTCCCTGTCCACTACCAACTCCTGGAGCTTGCTCAAACTCATGTCCATCGAGTCAGTGATGCCATTCAACCATCTCATCCTCTGTTGTCCCCTTCTCCTCTTGCCTCAGTTTTTCCCAGCATGATGCTTTTCCAATGAGTCGGCTCTTCACATCAGGTGGACAAAGTATTGGAGCTTCAGCTTCAGCATCAGTCCTTTTGATGCATATTCAGAACTGATTTCCTTTAGGATGGACTGGTTGGATCTCTTTGCAGTCCAAGGGACTCTCAAGAGTCTTCTCCAACACCACAGTTCAAAAGCATCAGTTCTTCGGTGCTCAGCTTTCTTTATGGTCAAACTCTCATATCCATACATGACTACTGGAAAAACTATAGCTTTGAATAGACAGACCTTTGTTGGCAAAACAATGTCTCTGCTTTTTAATACGCTGTCTAGGTTGGTCATAGCTTTTCTTCCAAGGAGCAAGTGTCTTTTAATTTCATGGTTGCAGTCACCATCTGCAGTGATTTTGGAGCCCAAGAAAACAGTCTGTTACTGTTTCCATTGTTTCCCCATCTATTTCCCATGAAGTGATGGGACTGGATGCCATGATCTTCGTTTTTTGAATGTTGAGTTTTAAGCCAGCTTTTTCTCTCTTCTCTTTCACTTTCATCAAGAGGCTCTTTAGTTCCTCTTCACTTTCTGCCATAAGGGTGGTGTCATCTGCATATCTGACATTATTGATGTTTCTCCAGGCAATCTTGATTCTAGCTTGTGCTTCTTCCAGCCCAGGATTTCACATTGATGTACTCTGCATATAAGTTAAATAAGCAGATGACAATATACAACCTTGATGCACTCCTTTCCCAATTTGGAACCAGTCCATTGTTCATGCCACTGATAATTCTAATTTTCCTCCAGATTTGTCCTGTAAGTTCTAAGTCTTACATGCAGAGCAATAGTATTTCCAAGAAGGCTTAGATATGCAAATATGATCATTTTATACACTCACTATAAAAGATTTTGAAGCCCAACCTATTCTTTATTTAGTATAAAGTTGCATTTTATGGAAACATCACTGTTTTCATTTATATTCAAAAGCAATGGGTGTTGATATTTCAGTTAACGTTACTGTTTATTAGGTTTTTCATCACGTATCTTGTCCACATAATATCACAGATGTGGTTAAAGTTTGTTTTATAATGATGTCTCAAGCTGTATTTTTTTAACATAAAACACTTTTTTCTTAACAAAACATTTTCTTTTAAGCACATGGGAATATTCTCATTTCAACATAGAATAATGCTTATTCACAATTTTTTTTAAAAAAATTAAAGCCTTCATGGTAGGGTCATCATATTTAGTAAACAAAAATGTAAGACACCTAATTAAATTTTAATGTCAGATAAACAACTAATATTACATGGGACATACTTATACTAACAAAAATTATTTCCTTTTTATCTCACACTCAAATTTAACTGGGTATGTTATCTGGTAACCCTAGTCTACCTTTGTTTTTCCCACTTTTGATAGAGATATTGGTTGATATATATGTAGTCTTCCAGGATATAGTGATGTCTTCATTACTTTTTTGTTTGCTATTTTTAAAAGTTGTCAGCTTTTTAAAAATCAAAGTGTGGAGGGGAGAACTCCATGAAATAAAATGGAAACCAAGCAATAAAGGATTTCATTATGTCAAATAATTAAAAGGCAAATATTGACTAAGCATTTACCATGTATAAGGCATTGTATTACAACATGACGCAAGCACAAGAAAAGGGAAAAAGAGAAAAGACAAATTCTCAGCCTCTAGAGAATTTATAAATTTTGTGGGGAAGATAACACAGATACACATAAAAAGATAATAAACAGTACAAGGTAATAGATGGTAAGAGCCAAAGGAGCAATAAAGACAAGAGGATTCAGGAGATTGATCCTATCTGTGGCTTTAGAGAAAGAGAGAAGGCAAAAGGGGAGTGTTTTACTAAGTGCTTTATGTTCATCATCCTTTTTAAGCCTCCTGCTATGGTCTGAATGTCTGTGTGGCTCTCCACAAATTCACATGCTGGAATAATAATGCTCAATGTGATAGTGTAGGGGTCCCCAACCACCGGGCCACAGACTGGTACCTAGGTCCATAGCCTGTTAGGAACTGAGCCACACAGCAGAAGGTGAGTGGTAGGCAAGCAAGCAAAGCTTCATCTGTGTTTACAGCCACTCCCCACCATTCACATTACAGCCTGAGCTCAGACTCCCATCACATTCTGCATTATGGTAATATAATTATTTCATTATACATGACAATGTTGTAACAATAAAGTGCACAATAAATATAATTTGCTTGCATTATCCTGAAACCATTCCTCCCACCCTGGTCCATGGAAAAACGGTCTTTGACAAACCAGTCCCTAGTGCCAAAAAGGTTGGGGACCAATGAGACAGTGTTAGAAGGGGGGACCTTTGGGAGGGTGGAGTTCTTATGAATGGGTTAGTGCTCTTATAAAAGAGTTCTTTAGTCCCTTCTACCACGTGAAGACAGAGAAAGACACAGCTATGAACCAGAAGGAGTGTTCTCACCCAAATGTGACCATGCTGGCACCTTAATCTTGGACTTCCCAGCCTCCAGAACTATGAGCAATACATTCTTGTTGTTTATAAGCTGCTCAGTCTGCAATATTTAGTTACACCAGCCCAAATGGGTTAAGATACCTCCAAAACAACCCTCTGAGATTATTATTATTATCAACATCAGTTTCCAAGGAGGGTCTACATTACATGCCTATGGTCACACAGTTAGTGAGCAGCATATCTGCTTCCACCTTAAGTTTTCCTGAACCCAAAGCTTCAGTGCTGCCTCTGAGATGATAGGTGAGAAGGCTAGAGCCTCTACTGCTATATGGAGCTCCTAGAGGTTTGAGTGGGAAAGAGAGATGAGAGGATTATTTTAGAAAATAATTTCTTCACACATTGCCCTAGACATTGTGGATACAAATACTCATTCAATCACACTGGATTTTAATGATACTAAAGAAAGTGTCACATATTAGAAACATTGTGAAATCAAAACAAACTGAAATGAATTGGTGACTGTTTGCATGTAGAGGATTTAAGAGAGCAAGAGAGAAGAGGAAGACTCAAAAATAAGTGAAAACCTGAGAATCCACAAAAAACAAAACAATGAAAATCTGTTAGAACAAATAGATGAAGTCAGGAGAGTCATGGGATTTTAAATCATCACACAAAATCAGTTGTGTTTCTATACACTGAACAATCTGAAAGGGAAATTTAAAACACAACTGCACTTTTAATAGCATCAAAAAGGATAAAATATTTACTATTAAACTTAACCACGCAGGTGAAAGAAAGACTTGTACACTGAAAACAACAAAACATTGCTGAAAGAAATTAAAGAATACACTAATAAATGAAAAGACATCCTGTCTTCATGAATTGAAAGGCAATATTGTTAAGATATCAATACTACCTAAACTCTAGGATTGATCTGCAGATTCAGTGCAATCCCTATCAAAATCCCAATAACTTCCCTGATAGCTCAGTTGGTAAAGAATCCACCTGCAATGCAAGAGACCCCAGTTTGATTCCTGGGTCAAGAAGATCCACTGGGGAAGGGATAGGCTACCCACTCCAGTACTCTTGGGCTTCCCTGGTGGCTCAGCTGGTAAAGAATTCATCTGGAATGTGGGAGACATGGGTTTGATCCCTGGGTTAGGAAGATCCTCTGAAGAAGGGAACAGCTACCCACTCCAGTATACATTAGAACCTTGCTGTTTATAGACAGAAAAAAATCTGTTCTAAAATTTATATGGAATTTCAAGGGACTCTGAATAGCCAAAACAATCTTGAAAAAGAACAAAGCTGGAGGTGTCATATTTCCTGATTTCAAACTTACTACAAAGTTACAGTAATTTCAACAGTGTGGTACTGGCATAAAGACAGACATACAGGTTAACAGAATAGAAGAGACCACAAATGATCCTTTACATATATGGTCAAATGATTTTTGACAGGAATGTCAATAGAAAACGACAGTCTTTTCAACAAACAGGACTACAAAAATTGGATATCCAGGTGCAAAAGAAAGAAGTTGGAAAATTCAGGAGACAAGATGGCAGGGTAGAAGAACCCTAAGCTCACTTCCTCTCATGACTACAGCCAAATCACAACAGTTGAACAACCACCAATTTAAAAAAAGGAAGTTTGACCCTTATCTTACAACACATAAAATATTATTTCAAAATGGATTAAAGACCTAAAAGTATTACCTGAAACCATAAAACTTCTAGAAGAAAACTTGGGGGAAAATCTTCATGATATTGGATTTGACAGTGATTTTTTAGCTATGACACCAAAAATACAGCCAAAAAAGGGAAAATAGTTAAATTAGACTTCATCAAATTTTTAAACCTTTTGTGTATCAGAGATGCTATTAACAGGATGAAAAGACAATCCACATTTTGGGAGAAAATATTTGCAAATCATACATCTGATAAAGGATTAATAACCTGAATATATAAGGAACTCATACAGGTTAACAACAACTAAAAAAAACCCAAATGACCTTCAAAAATGAGCAAAAGATTTGAATAGACATTTCTCCAAAAAGATACAAAAATGGCCAATGAGTATATGAAAAGATGCTCAATATTGCTAGTAATTAGGGAAATGCAAATGAAAAGCTCAGTGAGATACCCCTTCACACCAATTACAATGGCTATTACCAAAAACACAAACCAAAGTAACTGTGAGAATGTGAAGACGTTGGAATCCTTGTGCACTGCTGATAGGACAGTGAAATGGTGCAGCTGCTGTGGAAAACAGTATGGTGCATTTTCAAAAAATTCAAGATAGAAAAACCACATGATCCAGAATTTCCACGTCTGGGTACATACCCAAAAGAACTGCAACTGGGGATCCAACAGGTATGTGTGCAGCATGTTCACTGCAGGACTATTCACAGTAGCCAAAAGCCAGAACGAAGCAAATATTCATTGATAGATGAAGGGATAACCAAAATGTACTATATACATATAATTAAATGGAATATCATTCAGCCTGAAAAGGGACAGAAATTCTGATAAATACTACAATATGGGTAAATCTTATTCATTATGCTTATCCACTGGATTATATGGACTACAGTGAACCATTATGAGGTGAAGTGAAGTCAGTCACAAAAGTACATATAATGTATGATTCTGCTTATGAGGTATCTAGAGTAGTCAAATAAAGAGAGAGAGAGAGAAATTAGAATGATGGTTTCCAGGGGCTAAGGGGAAAGAAGGACAAGTTCAATTACTGGGTATAGTTGAGGAAGATTAAAAAGGTCTGAAGATAGATGGTGGTGATAATAGTGCAACAATATGAATGCACTTAATGCTACTACATGGGGCATTTTAAGAGCAATGTATACACCACTATGTGTAAAATAGAGAACTAATGCGAACCTACTGTATCAGGAGCTCAGTCAAGTTTCCTGTGCTATGTACTCAAGCACTCAGTGCTCTGTGGTGACCCCAAAGAGAAAGAAATCCAAAAAAGAGGGTATATGTATATGTATAGCTGATTCACTTTCCTGTACAGCAGAAAGTAACAGACCATTGTAAAGCAACTATACACCAATAAAAATTTAAACAAATAAATGAAATGGTTGAAATGGTCAATTTCATGTTGTGTCTATTTTACCACAATAAAGAAAGAAAGAAAGTGAAGTCACTCGGTCATGTCTGACTCTTTGCAACCCCACGGACAGTAGCCTGCACCAGGCTCCTCTGTCCATGGGATTTTCTAGGCAAGAATACTGTACCACAATAAAACACTTTTTAAAAGAAGATAATGTAATCTGTAAACCCATCAACTGTGCACAAATATATGAGAGCCTACAGAAACCTCTCTGATTATGGAGCATCCCCTAGCATTCCCTGTGCAGCATATGTGTATGTCTGATATAGCATACACGTATAGCACTTAATTGTCTGATATAGCAACCAAGTGGGGGCACCAATATAAAAATAGGTGTTACCTAATAGTAAAGCTTAGTTTCTTCCTTACTTTGGAGAAAAGAAAATGATGAAAGTAGAAGCTCTGACATTATCTTTTCAGACTTCTGAGGGGCAGAGGGAAGCTGCAGTGGTTCGCTGGATCCAGTGCTGGGTAAGTAAGATGAAGACATAGACATGATGGTGGAGTTGGCAATGTGGAGGCCATGCGGGGTCATGGTGGGGTCTTGGTGGGATGCTGTGGACGGGAACTGCATGGAGTGTGTTGAGGAGAGGTTGTGGAAATGCTGTGATTATAACCACTGCCTTCAAAGTATTTTGCTTTGAAGGGGAGCAGAGAAACAGGAGGGGAATTGAAAAGTATTCTGGGGTCATTTGAGGTGTTTTGATTTTATTTTTCATAGGACAGATCACAGCATGTTTGGATGCTGGCAGGAAAAGTCTAGAAGAGTTGGGGGAATGGTGAGAGCCTGGCCCTTGAGAACAAGAAAGAGGGTGGCATCTGGGGCCCAAGAGGATGAGTTAGCAGGGAGCTTGGTGGGGTGAGGTGTGTGCAGAGAAGACAGTCGCTTTGGTGAAGGAAGGCTGAGAGAATGCTTGTGAGAGGAAGTGAGGTGGGGGAGGGGCATACACAGGGAATTTGACGGGAATGAGGGTAGAAAACAGCCATTTTGGAGCTGGGAAAGCAGATACACCAGGGATGTAAAATAAGATCCTGGTTAGTGCAGGGTATCCTTTTGTGATTTGTGATTTATGATTTGCAGTGAGACTCTTCATTTAGCAGGGATGTATGTTTTTCTCCAGCACTCCTCCGCTGCTCAGGGATGGGCACAAATCAGGCTGAGTGTTGGTTTTAATTAGGCTGGGGCTTTCCTAGAGAACAGAGGGAGGGAGAGACCAGGAAGTTCATGCGGATTTCAAGGTGTGCGTGGTGATGGCTAGGAAGAGAATATTAGGGTGCAGATCAGGTTTGGTCTTGGCTGATGATGAGGCTGTCATCATGATAGTGGGCATCTGAAGTAGGCTGAGGAAGTGATCATTGGCGGTGAGAGGTCAAGGAACTAAGGCCATGACACAAACATGTGGCAGTGGGGTGTGTCAGGGCTGTGCAGGGCTTGTGTATGTGCGTGCTAAGTTACTTCAGTCGTGTCCAACTCTGTGTGACCCTATGGACTGTAGCCTTCCAGGCTCCTCTGCCCAGTGGGATTCTCCAGGCAAGAATACTGGAGTAGGCTGCCATGCCCTGCTCCAGGGGATCTTCCTGACTCAGGGATCGAACCCACATGTCTTATGTCTCCTGTATTGGCAGACAGGTTCTTTACCACTAGTGCCACCTGGCAAACCTGCACAGGGCTTAGGAAAGTCTAATCTGATCCTCTTTGGTTCCATCTTGGTCAGTAGGTATGCGTTTTCCCTCTATGGCTCTGTCCCCATACAAGATGAACAAGTTCCCCACCTTCTGCTCCAGGATACAATATAAGCCTGGGAACAGCAGGATGCCCCGGTGGGTGGGAGCTTCCTTCCCATGTAAGGATGGCTCAGTACCAAGTCCTGTCCACTTCACTTCCTTTTTCTTTCAACTAAGGGTCTTTCTTTCCCCATTTCAAGAACTCTGCTCCTCCTAGACTTTCCTCTTCCTTGTGAACCATCCGCATACCTTCTCTTTCCTTTTCCTGGAGCCCCAGCATACTCAACAACATGTCTGGATCTTTCTGTCTCACATGTGCAGTAGATGCTCCTTGGAGTCTGCTTCTTCTTCGCTGTGTGCTGTGAGAAAGAAAAACAGCCTTCAAGTTTCTAGAGAGAGCAAGAGAGGGGAGAAATTTATGGAAAGCACACAGGAAATTAGAGGTTCACCCTGTCTCGGATGCATTATCCATGAGCCTACAGAATAAGTTGTCAAAAAGTAAAAACAGGAGTAGAGATGAAAGAACAGAGAATGAGGCAGGTATTAAAGTCATCAGTGACTAAGGCGCAATGATCTGGACAGCAAGGTGTTTGATGATATGACCGTTGGAGGAAGGTGGGAGAGATAAAGCCTGGAGATGGCATCTGAGGGGCAAGGAGGACTCTCCCATCCTTCTGGTCTCAGGAACATGAGGTTTGAGAGCGACAACCAGCTCCACTCTAGAAGTGAAGTAGTGACCCCAGGGGCAGAGAACTTTCCATTCCAGAGGAAAGGTCTATAAGGGCCAGGATCCCCCATCCATCATGTTCCTCTTCATATCTCCATCACCTTGTACAAAGCAATGTGTATGCGGAGTGTGTACAACAAAGGCATATTGAATAAATGGGTGGGCAGTTAATGGCACCCCACTGCAGTATTCTTGCCTGGAAAATCTCATGGACAGAGGAGCCTGGAAGGCTGCAGTCCATGGGGTCGCTGAGGGTCAGACACGACTGAGCGACTTCACTTTCACTTTTCACTTTCATGCATTGGAGAAGGAAATGGCAACCCACTCCAGTGTTCTTGCCTGGAGAATCCCAGGGACAGGAGAGCCTGGTGGGCTGCCATCTGTGGGGTTGCACAGAGTCGGACACGACTGAAGTGACTTAGCAGCAGTTAATTGAACCCAATGTTTATACTGAAATCATGTGCCACAACCCAAGCACTCTTCTAGAATCTGTGGCAGCCTCAGCTTCTTGCGTCAGGATATGTGGCTGCCATGGGGAGCACAGAATGCTCAAGGGGATCAGTTGCCTGCCCACCGAACGAGAACAGGATGCTGGAATCAGACTGAAATAAAAACGACCTGAGTTGTGGCCATTATCAGGATGTCTAATAGATCTGTTTCTCCATCAGATTATGCTGGGGGGAGAATTTAGGGAAAGACGAGCAGGGAGTAAGTCTCTTAATATCAGCTGCATCAAAAAAAAGAAGGCTTGTGAGTGGGAATTTCCAGGGAACTGCCCGACAGGTCACATAATGACAGCTGTTTGGCAATGGAGCATTGGGGAAGCTCCAACATTTTATCCCTTTCAGTGGCTGCTATTGCTTTTCATCATGATTGCAGGTTTGTTTGCTTTCAAGGCTACCCTGGAGCTGGGGAGAGGAGGATGAGAAGAGAGTAGGTTAAAGTGCCACAAAACTCAAAGTCTTTTACCACGATTGAGTGTTTTTCTTGAATAAGCACTCCTCAAATTGTTACAAGCATTTGGTTAATTCCTAGAGTTCTGAAAAAGTTGATTTTGACCAATTTTGCTAGTGATCTTTTTCCTTTTATAGAGGAATGAATTTTCAGAGGTCCTTACTCTGCATTCTTGGAAGGCATATTTCTATTTTTATTATTTTTCCATTTTTATCTTGAGATCATTGTGAAGTCACATGCAGTCATAGAGAATAATGCAATGATCCTGTATACTTTTCATCCAGTTTCTCCCCAAGATAACATCTTGCATAACTAGCATACAGTATCCGATGGAGGAAAATGATACTGCTACAATTCAGTGATCTTATTCAGATTTTACTATTTCTATGTACTCGTGTGTGTATTTAATTCTATAACATTTTATCAGTAGATCTGTGTAACTACCACCACAGTCAAGATAACTACCAGTTCTACCACAAGGACCCCTCATGCTATCCTCTTATAGCCAGTCATAGCGTCCCCTGCCCCCACAATCACCACTCCTAACACCTGGTAACCACTGATCTATTCTTCAGGTCTATCATTTTTGTCATTTAAAAAGTATCACAGGCTATATCATACAGTGAAATATTATTCAGCAATAAAAAGAAGTAAGAGTATTGACATCACAACGTGGATGTATCTTGAAAACACGCCAACCACAAAGGATCACATTCTGGATGATTCCATTTAGGAAATGTCCAGAATGGCCATATCTATAGAGACAGAAAGTAGATTAAGTGATTGTCTAGGGCTGGGTGGGATGGGAGGGAAAGGATGGTGATGGCTGAAAGGTGCAGTGCTTTTTGGGGGGAGTTAATGAAAATGTTCTAAGTGTCAATATGGCAGTGGCTGTGCATCTCTGTATCTACTAGAAACCAGTGAATTGTATGCTTTACATGAGTGAATTGTATGGCATGTGAATTATGTATCAATAAAAGCTGTCAAGAAAGAGAATGCTATATAAATGGAGCTTCCTTGTTGGCTCAGTGGTAAAGAATCTGCCTGCCAGTGTAGAAGATGTGGGTTTTGATCCCTGGGTCGGGAAGATTCCCCTGGAGAAGGAAATGGCAACCCATTCCAGTACTCTTGCCTGGGAAATCCCATGGACAGAGGAGCCTGGCGGGCTACAGTTCATGCGGTTGCAAAAGAACTGGACATGCCTTAGCAACTAAACAGCTATAAATGGAATCATACCGTATGCAACCCCCACCCTCCCCCCACACCAAGACTGGTCCAATTATTTTTAAACAAAAGTTTTGGTCCCAAAGAAAACGTTATGAAAAAGTAGTAGATACACATAATGTCTACATTATGGTTTATATGTAAGATATAGTTGAGCGTGACAAGAGGCAATGGGGCATGACCACAGAGGTCGTGTTTTTGCTCTCTGAGGAGTCTGTAACATTACCATTCACATTCGAATGCAATTCAGGTAAGTCTCTTTTCAAGTCTAGTCTAAGGATGGGATTTATCACCTCTTTCTGAGTCAAAAATGGCATGGATGAAAAGCTGTTTCAGCTCAATTCAGATAAAATAGATTTTTATTGAAAGAGAAAGCCAGAAAAATCATAGCAATACACAAACACGCTGGGCTTCACAACATCAGCTGCTTCTAGATTCACAGATAAAAACTGTGACTAAGAGAGCCTTTCTGTTCTTGGCACAGATTGAACACTCTCCTTCCGTATGTAGCTCTTATCTTGTTTTCTGTATGATTTCCCTGTACACTAGATCATTACAAAGCTTTTTGCTGGGAGAACCATATTTGTAGACCTCACATAATTCGTTTCTGGTGGAAATAAAGTAACTGTTCATCTATAGACTACTGTCCCTTGATCGATGTTATCAGGATTATTCACTCTTGGCATTCAGTAGAAGGAAACTTGACTGGGTCCATATCTCAGTGTGTGATATAGTTCCAAAGCTAGAAATTTGGGAACTTAAAACTTTCAAAAAGAGACCCTAAATTCTTTAATAATTTCAAAATAGCAGGAGTTATCAATGTCCTGAAATGTATAAGTTGTGCTGTGCTGTGCCAAACCACTTCAGTTGTGTCCGACTCTTTGTGACCCTTTGGACTGTAGCCTGCCAGGCTTCTCAGTCCACGGGGATTCTTCAGGCAAGAATACCAGAGTGGGTTGCCAAGCCCTCCTCCAGAGGATCATCCTGACCCAGGGATCGAACTTTTCTCTCTTACATCTCCTGCACTGGCAGGTGGGTTCTTTACCACTAGTGCCATCTGGGAAGCCCAAAGTGTACAGGTTATTTGAGTGGTATTTAGCCCGTATTTGATGAAGAGAGGAGAGAAAGAGACAGCAAGAGAAAGAGAGAGAGAGACAGCAAGGAGAGAGAGAGCGAACCATCAAGGCTATTACCATTATTTTGACTCTGGGTTCACTTCCACCGTGTATTGCATTTTCAATTTAAAACGACATGAGTAATTAATCTTTTACTGAACAAACTTCCACAGAGGGGTACCTTCCTGACACTAGAGAAATTAACTCAATAGAAATGTTTCACAAGAAAGGCGTTTCATAAAAGTTAGGACAGAAATCAGTCTCTAAACCAGAGGTTGGCAAACGTCTTCTGTATGTGGCCAGACTGTAAATATTTTAGGCTTTGTGGGTCCAATGGTCTCTACTGCAACTATTCAGCTCTGTCACTGGAGCCTGAAAATAGCCATAGGTATTAGGTAAACAAGTGGACATGACTCTGTTCCAATAAAACTTTATCTATCGATAATGAAATTCGAATTTCATATAATTTTCAACAGTCATGAAATATTTTTCTTTTGATTGAAAAAAAAAAGTCTTAGCTTATGAGCTATAAAAAAACAGGCAGAAGGCCAGATTTGGCCTGTGGAGATTAATGTGTTAGCCCTACTCTAAAAGGATGAAAGAGTAGAAACACTGAAGTCTGTGTAACAGAGTGGTTTGGAACCCACGTTTGGAGTCAGGGTTTAAATAGGGACTGTGCCACTCACTAGTTGTGTGACCTTGGACAAGTTATGCAGTCCACTTACAACCATGTCCTCGTCTGTGAAACGGAGATGGTAATAGACATTCCACAGGATATCTGTGAAAATAAGATGAAGGAATACATGTAAGTGTAGCACGTGCAAGGTCATCGTGAATTTAGTTACCACTAGAAAGAACGTCTTGAAAAGTGCCTTCCCTTTTTCCCATAAAGCCTTCCCTTTCCCCCAGTCTCTGCCTCCACACTGGAATTTGTGAGCAGGATTTTTATCAAGACAGCACCTATCAGGCTAAATCTTAGAGTCAGTCCTCAGTCCTTATTCTCTCACCCCACACATTCAGTTCAGCAGGAAATCATGCCCTCTCTACCCTCAAAATATATCCAGAATCTGACCACTTCTCCCTGATCTATGCCACCATCAACTTTCACCTGGTCTTTCTGCTCCCACCTGACCTGTCTGTTTTCCACAGGGATGCTTTGAAAATACAACTCAGATCACTTCATTTCTCCTGCTCGTATATTTGGCTGTGTCAGGTCTTAGCTGTGGCATGCAGGATCTTTCACTGCAAGATACTCGGGCTTAGTTGCCCCATGGCATGTAGGATCTTGGTTTCCCAAACAGGGATCAAAGCTATGTCCCCTGCATTCAAAGACTGGATTCTCAACCGCTGGACTACCAGAGAAGTCCCTCAAAAATTTCTAATCACTCCACTCAAGAGAAAACCCTAAGCTCTTACCACAGAAACCCTTGGATCTCTTATATTCTTCTCCTCGCTTCCTCAGCTTCAACCACAAAGCCTCACTATTCTTCAAACATGTCAACCTTGCTCCCACTTAATATTTATTGGTATTTCTTTCTGGAATGTTCTTTTCCCAGATAACCAAGTGTTTTTGATTTTACTACTTCTTTCGGGTCTGTGCTCAAATATAATCTTGCTAGGAAAGCATTTCTTGCCACTCCTTAACTCTCTTATCCTACTTGGGGGTCACACTACCACCTTCTGCCATGTTTCATGTTTATTTGTTGACTGAATGCCTCTCGCCACTACAATGTAAGGTCACAAAAGCAGACTTTGTGTGTCCTGTTCACAGTGGTATCAGCAATGTTTAGAACAGCATTTGGCACAGGGTAGTTTCAAATTTGTTCAACAAATTATTTTATTATCTATGAATCTTTGAGTTAAATAAATAAAAGTGTATTTACTAAACTTTTGCTGCTCTAAAAGTTTCTGAAAATGAGAACTTTTTTGAGTATTTTTCTTTTTAAAAAGGTGGAATCAAGATTGGTGGGAGAAATATCAATAACCTCAGATATGCAGACAACACCACCCTTATGACAGAAAATGAAGAAGAACTAAAGGGCCTCTTGATGAAAGTGAAAGAGGAGAGTGAGAAAGTTGGCTTAAAGCTCAACATTCAGAAAACGAAGATCATGGCATCTGGTCCCATCACTTCATGGCAAATAGATGGGGAAACAGTGGAAACAGTGGCTGACTTTATTTTTCTGGGCTCCAAAATCACTGTGGATGGTGACTGCAGCCATGAAATTAAAAGACGCTTACTCCTTGGAAGAAAAGTTATGACCAACCTAGACAGCATATTAAAAAGCAGAGACATTACTTTGCCAACAAAGGTCCGTCTAGTCAAGGCTGTGGTTTTTCCAGTAGTCATGTATGGATGTGAGAGCTGGACTATAAAGAAAGCTGAGTGCCGAAGAATTGATGCTTTTGAACTGTGGTGTTGGAGAAGACTCTTGAGAGTCCCTTGGACTGCGAGGAGATCCAACCAGTCCATCCTAAGGGAGATTAGTCCTGGGTGTTCTTTGGAAGGACTGAGGTTGAAGCTGAAACTCCAATATTTTGGCCACCTGATGCGGAGAGCTGACTCATTTGAAAAGACCCTGATGCTGGGAAAGATTGAGGGCAGGAGGAGAAGGGGATGGCGGAGGATGAGATGGTTGGATGGCATCACTGACACAATGGACATGGGTTTGGGTGGACTCTGGGAGTTGGTGATGGACAGGGAGGCCTGGAGTACTGAAGTTCATGGGGTTACAGAGTCGGACATGACTGAGCAACTGAACTGAACTGAACTGAACTTTTTAAAAAGAACTTATTTATTTGGTTGTGATGGGTCTTAGTTGTGGCATGCAGGATCTTTAGTTGCGGCATGTGAACTCTCAGCTGCAGCATGCGGGGATCTAGTCCTCTGCTGCTGCTGCTGCTGCTGCTAAGTCGCTTCAGTCGTGTCCGACTCTGTGCGACCCCACAGACGGCAGCCCACCAGGCTCCCCCATCCCTGGGATTCTCCAGGCAAGAACACTGGAGTGGGTTGCCATTTCCTTCTCCATTGCATGAAAGTGAAAAGTGAAAGTGAAGTCACTCAGTCGTGCCCGACTCTTAGCGACCCCATGGACTGCAGCCTACCAGGCTCCTCCGTCCCTGGGATTTTCCAGGCAAGAGTACTGGAGTGGGGTGCCATCGAGTTCTCTGACCAGGGATCAAATCTGGGCCCCCTGCACTGGGAATGTGGAGTCTTACTCACTGGACCACCAGGGAAGTCCCTTGAGTACTTTTCTTGTATTAATTTAGAATAAATGTTTGTGTGTATTAGTTGTGCTCAGTCATGTCCAGCTCTTTGTGACCTCATGGACTGTAGCCCTCCAGGCTCCTATGTGCCTGGAAGTTTCCAGGCAAGAATACTGGAGTAGGTTACCATGCCCTTCCCCAGGGGATCTTCCCCACCCAGGGTTAGAACCTGCATCTCCTGTGTCTCCTGCATCGTGGGCAGATTCTTTACCACTGAGCCACTGGGGAAACCCATATTTAAGGACACTTTCTATAAATTGTAAGGGCTTCCCATCAGGGAAGAAGCTCAGTTGGTAAAGAATCCGCCTGCAATGCAGGAGACCCCGGTTTGATTCCTGGGTCTGGAAGATCCCCTGAAGAAGGGATAGGCTACCCACTCCAGTATTCTTGGCCTTCCCTTGTGGCTCAGCTGGTAAAGAATCTGCCTGCAATGTGGGAGACCTGGACAATGTTTGATCCCTACTCTATAAATTGTACAAAATATTTTCACTCACTTCTCATTAAAAACTAATCCCATTACTGCAAAACCAATGGCAAGAAGGGGTGAAGTATCACATCTTTCTTCTGGGTGGTCATTTGCTGACTTGAAATTCAGCAGTTCTACTTCTGTAGGGGGAAAGGGGGCAAATAAATATTGGAGGAGGGGATTAGTCTTTGTCACAGTTTTCTGTACTTTTTCGTTGTAAAGAGCTCTCCCTCTCTTCTTCCCCAATTGTCTCCTACCCTCATCTATTGCTTTTCTTTCTCAGTGTGGATTCAAGAAAGTGATCAATTCCTGCACTAGAGTTTAGCCCAAGGTCATCTCCCATGGACTCTGAAATACCCCACCTGTCACTGAAAGTCTCATGCCTTCTTACTGTCAGAGATTCTGCATGAATAGCCCCAGGACTTGTAGTCACATACATCGAATATGTGCTTCTCTTCAGGGCATTACGAGGTGGGGAGTAATGTAACCCTAGAACTGAATACTCAGGAGATACAGTAAGAGAAATAGGCCACTAAGAGGATCCTGTATATTCAGAAACAGTCTTCTGGGTTGTGGTTGTTGTTTTTAAAAATATTTGGTATGTTAAACAATTATGTTGGGACTTCCCTGGTGGTCCAGTGGTTAAGACTTCGCCTTCCAATACATGGAGTGTGGGTTCGGTCCCTGGTCAGGGAGCTAAGATCCCATGTGCCTTGTGGTCAGAAAACCAAAACATTAAACAGAAGCAATATTGTAACCAACTCAATAAAGACTTTAAGAATGGTCCACATTAAAAAAAAAACAAAAAACTTAAAAACCAATGATGTTGTTCACAAAAGGCTGTTTCCAAACAAATGAGGATTTTATTCTAGTATTTTCCTTTTTTTTCCCCCTTCTAGATTATTTTGAAAGGTACCCTGCCCTGAACTTGGTTGTTGCTGTGACTCAGGAGACAGTAATTTGCAGTACACATCTAAAATATGATTTGAAGAAAGTCTGAATATATTTTGACTTAAGCATGCAGTGAATGAATGCTGCAGAGAGTGACTCAGGAACCCCTCACACCACCTCCCACTCCCCAGCTCTCAGCTAAATCCTCCCTGGGAACTGCCCTCAGCCAAAAAGAACCACCCGACCTTCCTGATGGCTCACAGCTGAGGACTGGACAACATGGAGCCACGCTGACCCACTTCACTGCCTCACGAAGGGCCTTCCCAGCGCCAGAGCTGTCTGTGAGACCCCACCACCTGTCAGCTTCTCCCTCAGTCAATCTTGTTTCCTCCCCATTCCCCACAGGTAAGATTCACTTCAGCCTCGTAAGATTCACTAACAATTACTACACACAAGTCTTCATCTCAGAGTCTGTTTCCCAGGGAAACTGACCTCAGTCAGCTTCTAAAGACCCTGATTTGAAGAATAGTCCTATTAATATTCTAGTCTGTTTTTGTATGTCAGTCAGAGCACCATTCTATTTACCTGATTACAGGAAGAGATAATTCTGGGTGGATTTTTTTGTTTGTTTCACGTCACAATAGAAAAAGTATTTTTGGAAAATGTGAAAATAAATAAAACTCAGAACTCTTTATTTTTAAAATTTGTGGCCAAGGTAATCTTATGTTAGAAAATAAAAATAAATGTTCTTTATATTCTCTCTCTATTATTAGTTTTTAAAAATAAAGCAATAAACATTAAAAAAATGATTTGTGAAAAAAAGAGAATTAATAATAAAGTAGAAGAACTGGTAGCAGTTATCTAAACTTTACCACTATTCAGGTTCAAGAATAGAAAATACTTTCAATTTATATATATATATATATATATATATATATATAATATTTCCATATTATATATATATATATATACACACACACACACACATACAACTAGAGATATAATTTATATGATATATATAAATTCTAAGATTATACTGTGCTCTACAAATTAACTACAAGTTGAGAAAGTAACTAATGAAATATTGAGTACTTAAGGGCCTACCAGTTTACACAAATATAATTAATTTTACAACCATATCATGAGGTAAGCATTATTGTCCCAATTTTATAAAGAAGAACTTTATACAGTTTCAGAAAAATTAAGTCATTCTTACAGATTACCCAAACAGTATGTGGTAAGGTCAGAGTTCAGCTCAGATCTGCCTGCTTTCAGGATTGAAGTCATGATGTAAATTCATACTGTGTGTAGTTTCTGATTTCTAAATGGACGAATGGGTTTGATCAGGGACTTCCCTGGTGGTCCAGTGCATAAGACTCTGTGCTCCCAATGCAGGGGGCCCATGTTCGGCCCCTGGCCAGGGAACTAGACCCCACATGCCTCAACTAAAATTCCCTTATGCCTTAACTAAGACCGGATGAACTGGGCTGGACCAGACCACAGAGTTTGGTTCTAGAATGACAATAGATAACAATAGTTCACAGAAGCTTTTATTAAGCTTTACCCCCAATAACAAATAAGAAATAGAAGATATTCTTTTACATGTATATATAATTTTGCTTATTTTTTGGCTGTGCAGGGTCTTCCTTGCTGCATAGGCTTCTCTTACTGTGGAGTCCAGGCTCTAGGGCACTCGGGCTTATGTAGTTGTGGCATGTCAGTCAGTTAGTTCAATTGCTCAGTCATGTCAGACTCTTTGCAACCCCATGGACTGCAGCACGCCAGGCTTCCCTGTCCATCACCAACTCCTGGAGCTTTCTCAAACTCATGTCCATTGAGTCCATGATGCCATCCAACTATCTCATCCTCCGTCATCCCCTTCTCCTCCCACCTTCAATCTTTCCCAGCACCAGGGTCTTTTCCAGTGAGTCAGCTCTTCATGTCAGGTGGCCAAGGTATTGGAGTTCAGGTTCAGCATCAGTCCTTCCAATGAATATTCAGGACTGATTTCCATTAGGATGGACTGGTTGGATCTCCTTGCAGTCCAAGAAACTCTCAAGAGTCTTCTCCAACACCACAGTTCAAAAACATCAATTCTTTGGTGCTCAGCTTGCTTTATGGTCCAATTCTCACATCCATACATGCATGACTACTGGTAAAACCATAGCCTTGACTAGACAGACCTTTGTTGGCAAAGTAATGTCTCTGCTTTTTAATATGCTGTCTAGGTTGGTCATAGTTTTTCTTCCAAGGAACAAGAGTCTTTTAATTTCATGGCTGCAGTCACCATTTGCAGTGATTTTAGAGCCCCAAAAGTAAAGTCTCTTGCTGCTTCCATTGTTTCCCCATCTACTTGCATGAAGTGATAGGACTGGATGCCATGATCTTAGTTTTCTGAATGTTGAGTTTTGAGCCAACTTTTTCACTCTCCTCTTTCACTTTCATCAAGAGGCTCTTTAGGAGAGAAAAAGATGGCAGAGAAGTAGGTGGACATGTAGTACATCTCTCTCCACGGATACATCAGGAATATACCTTCAGACAAAGAAGTGCATGCAGACTACCAGCTGAGAGTGGACAGGAGTATCTGACCAGTGGAAAAGAATATATAGAACCACACAAAACTCAGTAGGATGAAGGAACTAGGGGGGAAATCAGGAGTGTTAGTAGGACGGGACCTGCCCTCCACGGGTGGGGGAACTGAAGCAGGGGTCCGATCCCCACAGCAGGGCAATTGTCTGAGTCAGAGGAGAAACATTTAAGGCTGAGAGTGAAACAGCTGATCTGTGGCAGCCTAAATGGAATGAGAATCAGACAGTCCTTGCCGCAGTCATACAAACACCAGGCAGGAACACAGGTCTCCTGGAAGGGGCAATGGCTGGGAGCTGGAGTTTAGGGATTGTGGAGCAATCCCAGGGCAAGGGCTGCTGTTAACTGCAAATAGACAGATCAAGGGGATGTGAGGGAGGAGACTGTGGTGGGAAATGCCTGTGGAGGAAAGCCAGGCAGCCATGGAAGCAAGGCGATACTGCTGAGTTACACGTAAGGGGTGAAGCCATCACCATAGCCTCTGTCTCTCCACACACCAGCATCGGCAGCTGAACAACAGAGAGGCTGGCCCACCAAACACCTGACGCACTGAACTACAGAGTAGAACCCCACACAGGGTGCTCCTTTCAGTGACTGATGAGTGGAACTACAGAGTAGGACCCCCCTCCCTGTACCCAGAGTGCCCCTTTAAGTGACTGACCTGGCGAACAACAGAGAAGGACCCCAGGCAAGGGATCCCTCTAAGTGCTTGAATGGGCAGAGCTACAGAGAAAGACTCGCCAAAGAGCCTTCCAATCACCAGCTACAAGAGGCTCGAAAAAAGACTGATGGGGCTGTAACTCCTGCTGCGGAGGCAGTCTGTGTCCTTGCACACTTGGCGCTGCCAGGGTCCCTGCAAGCCAAGTAGCTACACCACCTTCATGCTCAACTCTCACTGGGGCAGAGCTGCTACAGGCAAAAAAAAAAAAAAAATCTTGCATCTGTGCGTGCAGGGTCCTTTCGGACCTGTCCAACTCTTCATTACCCTGTAGACTGTGGCCTGCCAGGCTTCCCTGTCAGAGAGGGGATTCTCCAGGCAAGAATACTGGAGCATATTGGCCCATACTGGTTGCCATACCCTTCTAGAGCACTATATTTCCTGCTGCCCTAGACACCAACCCCCCTGAACCCCTGTGACCCAAGCAGTTGCACCGCTTCCACACCTGGCTCTCATAGGGGCAAACCCAAGCCCTCTAGGGCAGCCTCAGGAGCTAAACCCCAGTGGACGACCCACATGTAGAGGTGGAAATAAAACCACAATTGAAACCCAGGGGCAGTGTGGCTAAGGAAGACAATGCAAAACCTTCCCACCAGCTGTACAAGTCATACGATTAAATCCAGAAGATTTAAATCCACAAGATCAACTAAGCAGACTCTGTGTCTATGGAATATATAAAAGGCCACTGAGAGCTCGCACAAAAGAAAACGCACTATCTCTGATAGCTGTGGACATTGGAGGCAAGAACACACAGGAGTAGGACCAGATTAGAATGTGAGCAGGCTCCAGAGTAGGTCCAGAGACCAGCAGTGTTGGAGGGCATCCTAGGGAGGGAAGGTGGACTGTGATTCCCAGCGAGGGAAAGGACTCTGACAGCAGTGACTCAAGAAAAACATTTATTATCTTATTTTTTGACTTGTTCTATAGATTCTTTTGGATTTTTTCCCCCTTTCTTGCCCCCTCTGTTGTAGTTGTCAATTTTATTGGCACTAAGAAATCCAATTAAGCTTTTGAGCTTTTTTTTTTTCTTTTTCCTCAGACACATTTTTTTGTTGTTATCATAAACCTCTGCCTCTACATTCGGCTTTTGCAGTTCTGTGAAGTTTTCCTCTTTTTTTTTTCTTTTCTCATTTTTTAATTTTAATTTTTTAAACATATTATTATTTTTTCTACATTTATTCCTTCATTTGCATTTCCTACTGTTCTTTTCCCCTTGCAGTTACTCTTTAATGTATATAAATCTTCATCTACCTCTATTTAACTTTGTATATCTATTCTTTCTTTCCTTTCTTCTCAACATATTTGTTAGTTTTGTTTTCATTGGCACCCTGCTTTAGTATTGTTTTCCAGTTTGTGCTTAAGTGAGTTTTTGTTCTTAACTGGTAAATATAATTTTTTATTTCCTTTGTTCACCAGATCAATCTACAGTACTTTGTTGGACTGTGTTCACTTTGCTCATGGGTATATATGTATATGTGTATAGTCCATTATTTTAATTATAATTTGCCTGATTTTGTAACTGCCATTTGTCTGGGGTTCATCTTTGGTTTCTTATTATTGGATATTTATTTTACTCTCCCTTCCCTGGTGGCTCAGAGGTTAAAGCATCTGCCTGCAATGCAGGAGACCTGGGTTCAATCCCTGGGTTGGGAAGATCCCCTGGAGAAGGAAATGGCAACCCACTCCAGTATTCTTGCATGGAAAATCCCATGGACAGAGGAGCCTGATGGGCTATACTCCATGGGGTAGCAAAGAGTTGGACACGACTGAGTGACTTCATAATGCCATAGCAAACCACTTGTGTAATCTTCATTCCTGACCAGAGATCAAACCCTGAGCCTTTGGAGTGGGAGCATTGAGTCCAAGACCCTAGACTACCAGAGAACTAACCCTATGGAGTATCAGATAGTGAGAATCACACAAAGGAAACCACTTGAATACAAGACCGGCATCACCTAATCACCAGTAGCACCCTGTACAGGATGCCTCATCTAAACAACAAACAAAATACAAATACAAATACAAGCATCAGCAGACAGGAGTACCACCTCACCCAGCCTTGCCCATCAGAGGAAAAACAAACAAACCAAAACTCAGCACAAATCTCTCCCTATACAAAGTTTACACAAACCACTGGACCAACCTTAGGAGGGCAGAAACCAAAAGGAAGAAAGAATTCAACCTTCTTCAAGAAACTAATTCAACTTTCCTTGAAGCCTGGGAAAAGGAGACCTCAAACACAATAACTTAAAAAAAAAGAAAAGAAAAGGCAGAGAAATACTGCACAAATGAAAGAACAAATTAGAAATAGAAGTCCAAATAAATGAAGAGGAAATAGGCAAATTACCTGAAAAAGAATTCAGAATAATGATAATAAAGATGATCAAAAACTTTGAAAACAAAATGGAGAAAATGCAAGAATCAATTAACAAAGACCTTGAAGAATTAAAGAATAAGCATATAGAGACAAACAACACAATTACTGAAATTAAAAGTACTCTAGAAGGAATCAACAGCAGAATATCTGAAGCAGAAGAATGAATCAGTGAGCTGGAAGATAAAATGGGGGAAATAACTTCTAAAGAGCAAAATAAAGTAAACAAAATGAAAAGACCTGAGGACAGTCTCAGAGTCCTCTGGGACCGTATCAAATGCACCAACATTCAAATTATATGGGTCCCAGAAGAAGAAGAGAAAAAGAAAGGGTATGAGAAAATTTTTGAAGAGATTATAGTTGAAAATTTCCCCAACATGGAAAAGAAATAGCCAATCAAGTCCAAGAGGCACGAAGAGTCCCATATAGTATAAACCCAAGCAAAAACACGCCAAGACACATACTAATCAAACTAACAAAGACAAAACACAAAGAAAGAATATTAAAAGCAGCAAGGGAGAAGCAACAAGTAACATACAAGGGAAACCCCATATGCTTAACAGCTGATCTTTCAGCAGAAACTCTCCAGGCCAGAAGGGAATGGCAGGATATATTTAAAGTACTGAAAGGGAAAAATATGCAACCAAGATTACTGTACCCAGCAAGGATCTCATTCAGAATTGATGGAGAAACATAAAGCTTTTCAGACAAGCAAAAGTTAAGAGAATTCAGTACGACCAAACCAGCTTTACAACAAATGTTCAGTTCAGTTCCGTCGCTCAGTCATGTCCGACTCTTTGCGACCCCATGAACCACAGCACGCCAGGCCTCCCTGTCCATCACCAACTCCCGGAGTTCACTCAAACTCTTGTCCATCAAGTCGGTGATGCCATCCAGCAATCTCATCCTCTGTCATCCCCTTCTCCTCCTGCCCCCAATCCCTCCCAGCATCAGGGTCTTTTCCAATGAATCAGTTCTTCGCCTCAGGTGGCCAAAGTATTGGAGTTTCAGCTTTGGCATCAGTCCTTCCAATGAACACCCAGGACTTATCTCCTTTAGGATGGACTGGTTGGACCTCCTTGCAGTCCAAGGGACTCTCAAGAGTCTTCTCCAACACCACAGTTGAAAAGCATCAATTCTTCGGCACTCAGCTTTCTTCACAGTCCAAATCTCACATCCATACATGACTACTGGAAAAACCATAGCCTTGACTAGATGGACCTTTGTTGGCAAGGTAATATCTCTGCTTTTTAATATGCTGTCTAGGTTGGTCATAACTTTCCTTCCAAGGAGTAGGCGTCTTTTAATTTCATGGCTGCAGTCACCATCTGCAGTGCTTTGGGAGCCCCCAAAAATAAAGTCTGACACTGTTTCCACTGTTTCCCCATCTATTTGCAATGAAGTGATGGGACCAGATGCCATGATCTTCGTTTTCTGAATGTTGAGCTTTAAGCCAACTTTTTCACTCTCCTCTTTCACTTTCATCAAGAGACTTTTTACTTCCTCTTCACTTTCTGCCATAAGGGTGGTGTCATCTGCATATCTGAGGTTATTGATATTTCTCCTAGCAATCTTGATTCCAGCTTGTGCTTCTTCCAGCCCAGTGTTTCTCATGATGTACTCTGCATAAAAGTTAAATAAGCTGGGTGACAATATACAGCCTTGACGTACTCCTTTTCCTATTTGGAACCAGTCCGTTGTTCCATGTCCAGTTCTAACTGTTGCTTCCTGACCTGCATATAGGTTTCTCAAGAGGCAGGTCAGGTGGTCTGGTATTCCCATCTCTTTCAAAACTTTTCACAGATTATTGTGATCCACACAGTCAAAGGCTTTGGCATAGTCAATAAAGCAGAAGTAGATGTTTTTCTGGAACTCTCTTACTTTTTCCATGATCCAGCAGATGTTGGCAATTTGATCTCTGGTTCCTCTGCCTTTTCTAAAACCAGCTTGAACATCTGGAAGTTCACGGTTCACGTATTGCTGAAGCCTGGCTTGGAGAATTTTGAACATTACTAGCATGTGAAATGAGTGCAATTGTGCAGTAGTTTGAGCATTCTTTGGCATTGCCTTTCTTTGGATTGGAATGAAAACTGACCTTTTCCAGACCTGTGTCCATGGCTCAGTTTTCCAAATTTGCTGGCATATTGAGTGCAGCACTTTCACAGCATCATCTCTCAGGATTTGAAATAGCTCAACTGGAATTCCATCACCTCCACTAGCTTTGTTCATAGTGATGCTTTCTAAGGCCCACTTGACTTCACATTCCAGGATGTCTGGCTCTAGGTGAGTGATCACACCATCATGATTATCTGGGTCATGAAGCTCTTTTTTGTACAGTTCTCCTATGTATTCTTGCCACTTCTTCTTAATATCTTCTGCTTCTGTTAGGTCCACACCATTTCTGTCCTTTATTGAGCTCATCTTTGCATGAAATGTTCCCTTGGTATCTCTGATTTTCTTGAAGAGATCTCTAGTCTTTCCCATTCTATTGTTTTCCTCTATTTCTTTGCATTGATCACTGAGGAAGGCTTTCTCATCTCTCCTTGCTATTCTTTGGAACTCTGCATTCAGATGCTTATATCTTTCCTTTTCTCCTTTGCTTTTCGCTTCTCTTCTTTTCACAGCTATTTGTAAGGCCTCCTCAGACAGCCATTTTGCTTTTTTGCATTTCTTTTCCATGGGGACGGTTTTGATCCTTGTCTCGTATACAATGTCACAAACCTCCGTCCATAGTTCATCAGGCACTCTGTCTATCAGATCTAGTCCTTAAATCTATTTCTCACTTCCACTGTATAATCATAGGGGATTTGATTTAGGTCATACCTGAATGGTCTAGTGGTTTTCCCTACTTTCTTCAATTTAAGTCTGAATTTGGCAATAAGGAGTTTATGTCTGAGCCACAGTCAGCTCCTGGTCTTGTTTTTGCTGACTGTATAGAGCTTCTCCATCTTTGGCTGCAAAGAATATAATCAATCTGATTTCGGTGTTGACCATCTGGTGATTTCCATGTGTAGAGTCTTCCCTTGTGTTGTTGGAAGAGAGTGTTTGCTATGACCAGTGCGTTTTCTTGGCAAAACTCTATTAGCCTTTGCCCTGCTTCATTCCATATTCCAAGGCCAAATTTGCCTGTTACTCCAGGTATTTCTTGACTTCCTACTTTTGCATTCCAGTCCCCTATAATGAAAAGGACACCTTTTTGGGGTGTTACTTCTAAAAGGTCTTGTAGGTCTTCATAGAACCTTCAATTTCAGCTTCTTCAGTTTTACTGGTTGGGGCATAGGCTTGGATTACCATGATATTGAATGGTTTGCCTTGGAAACGAACAGAGATCATTCTGTCGTTTTTGAGATTGCATCCAAGTACTGCATTTCAGACTCTTTTGTTGACCATGATGGCTACTCCATTTCTTATAAGGGATTCCTGCCTGCAATAGTAGATATAATGGTCATCTGAGTTAAATTCACCCATTCCAATCCATTTTAGTTCTCTGATTCCTAGAATGTCGATGTTCACTCTTGCCATCTCCTGTTTGACCACTTCCAATTTGCCTTGATTCATGGACCTAACATTCCAGGTTCCTATGCAATATTGCTCTTTACAGCATCGGACCTTGCTTCTATCACCAGTCACATCCACAACTGGGTATTGTTTTTGCTTTGGCTTCATCCCTTCATTCTTTCTGGAGTTATTTCTCCACTTATCTCCAGTAGCATATTGGGCACCTACAATGGACTTATATAGTAAAAAAAATACAAGAGAAGAAAAAAGATTTACAAAATGAACCCCCAAAAATTAGAAAATGGCAATAGGAATATAGATATCAATAATTATTTTAAATGTAAATGGATTAAATGCTCCAACCGAAAGACACAGCCTGGCTGAATGGATACAAAACAAGACCCATATATATGCTGTCTACAAGAAACCCACTTCAGACCTCAAGACACATATAGACTGAAAGTGAGAGGATGGAAAAATATATTCCATGCAAATGGGAAGAAAAAGAAAGCTGGAGTAGCAATCCTCATATCAGACAAAATAGACCTTAAATTAAAGAATATTACAAGAGATAAGGAAGGACACTACATAATGATCAAGGAATCAATCCAAGAGGAAGACATAACAATTGTAAATATCTATGCACCCAACATAGGAGCACCTCAATGCATAAGACAAACACTAACAGACATAAAAGGAGAAATTGAAAGTAACACAATAATAGTAGGAGACTTTAACACCCTACTCACACCAATGGACACATCATCAAAACAGAAAATGAATAAGGAAACACAAAACTTACATGATATATTAGATGAAAGGTATCTCATTGATATCTTCAGGACATTCCATCCAAAAGGAGAAGAATACACCTTCTCAAGTGCACATGGAACATTCTTCAGCATAGACCATATCTTGGGGTCACAAGTCAAGCCTCAGTAAATTTAAGAAAATTGAAACCGTATCAACCATCTTCTCCGACCACAGTGCTACGAGACTAGATATCAATTACAAGAAAAAAACTGTAAGAAACACAAACACATGGAGATTAAACACCATGTTTCTAAATAACCAACAGGTTACTGGAGAAACCAAACTCAAGAAATCAAAAAATTTCTAGAAACAAATGACAATGAAAACATGACAACTCACAACCTATGAAATACAGCAAAAACTGTTCTAAGAGGGAAGTTTATAGCAATACAATCCTACCTCAAGAAACAAGTAAAACATCAAATAGACAATCTAACTTTACACCTAAAGCAACTGGAAAAAGAAGAACAAAAAAAATAATCCCCAAATTAGTAGAAGGCAAGAAATCATAAAAATCCAAGCAGAAATCAATGAAAAAGAAAATAAAGAAACAGTAGTAATAATTAATAAAAACCAAAAGCTGGTTCTTTGAGAAGATAAAATTGACAAACCCTTAGCCAGACTCATCAAGAAAAAAAGAGAGAACAATCAAATCAACAAAATTAGAAATGAAAAAGGAGAGGTTACAAAAGACAATGCAGAAATACAAAGGATTATGAAAGACTATTATGAACAACTATATGGCAATAAAATAGATAACCTGGAAAAAATGGACAGATTCTTAGAAAAGTTCAATCTTCCAAGACTGAACCAGGAAGAAATAGAAATTATGAACAACCAATTACAAGCACTGAAAATGAAGCTGTGATCAAAAATCTCCCAAAAAACAAAAGATGGCTTCACAGGAGAATTCTATCAAACATTTAGAGAAGAGCTAATGTCTATCCTTCTAAAACTCTTTCAAAAAATTGCAGAGGAAGGAACACTTCCAAATTTATTCTACGAGGCCACCATCACCCTGATAGCAAAACCAGACAAAGATAACACACACAAAGAAAACTACAAGCCAATATCACTGATGAACATAGATGCAACGATCCTCAAGAAAATTTTAGCAAACAGAATTCAGCAACACATCAAAAAGCTCATACACCATTATTAAATTGGATTTATTCCAGGGATGTAAGGATTCTTCAATATACACATATCATCAATGTGATACACCATATTAACAAATTGAAAGATAAAAACCATATGATAATCTCAATAGATGCAGAAAAGGCCTTTGACAAAATTCAGCACCTATTTAACATTAAAACTCTTCCAAAAATGGGCATAGAAGGAACATACCTCAACATAGTAAAGCCCATATATGATAAGCCTACAGCAAACATTATTCTCAATGGTGAAAAACTGAATGCATTCCCCTTAAAATCAGGAACAAGGGTGTGCACTTTTGCCACTGTTTTTCAACATAGTTCGGGAAGTCCTAGCTACAGAAATATGAGAAGAAAAATAAATAAAAGGAATCCAGATTGGAAAAGAAGTAAAACTCTCACTGTTTGCAGATGACATGATACTGTACATAAAAAACCCTAAAGATAGTATCAGAAAATTACTAGAGCTAATCAGTGAATTTTGCAAAGTTGCAGGATACTTAATCAATACACAGAAATCACTTGCATTTCTATATACTAACAGTGGAAAATCTGAAAGAAAATTAAGGAATCAGTCCCATTCACCACTGCAACAAAAAGAATAAAATATCTAGGAATAAACTTACCAAAGGAGATGAAAGAACTGTACACAGAAAATTATGACACTAATGAAAGAAATCAAAGATGACATAAACAGATGGAGAGATATTCCATGTTACTGGGTAGGAAGAATCAATATTGTGAAAATGACTATACTACCAAATGCAATCTACAGATTCAATGTGATCCCTATCAAATTACCAATGGCATTTTTCATGGAACTAGCACAAGAAATTTCATAATTCATATGGAAACATAAAAGACCCTGAATAGTCAAAGCAGTCTTGAGAAAGAAGAATGGAGCTGGACGAATCAAGCTTCCTGACTTCAGATTATACCACAAAGCTACAGTCATCAAGACAGTATAGTACTGGCACAAAAGCAGAAATATAGACCAATGGAACAAGATAGAAAGCCCAGAAATAAACCCATGCACCTATGGGTACCTTATTTTTGACAAAGGAGGCAAGAATATACAATGGGGCAAGGCAGCCTGTTCAATAAGGGGTGCTGGGAAAACTGGACAGCTACATGCA
This sequence comes from Bos indicus, assembly GCF_029378745.1. Classification (NCBI taxonomy): domain Eukaryota; kingdom Metazoa; phylum Chordata; class Mammalia; order Artiodactyla; family Bovidae; genus Bos; species Bos indicus. The sequence goes on from NC_091772.1 coordinate 23,244,201, forward strand.
AAAGAATGAAATTAGAACACTTCCTAACACCATACACAAAGATAAACTCAAAATGGATTAAAGACCTAAATGTAAGACCAGAAACTATAAAACTCTTAGAGGAAAACATAGGGAGAACACTCGATGCCATAAATCAAAGCAAGATCCTCTATGACCCACATCCTAGAGTAATGGAAAAAAAAGCAAAAGTAAACAAGTGGGACCTGATTAAACTTAAAAGCTTTTGCACAGCAAAGGAAACTATAAGCAAGGTGAAAAGACCATCCTCAGAATGGGAGAAAATAACAAATGAAACAACTGAGAAAGGATTAATTTTCAAAATATACAAGCAATCATACAACTCAGTACTAGAAAAACAAACAACCCAAAGAAAAAGTGGAAAAAAAGACCTAAATAGACATTTCTCCAAAGAAGACATACAGATGGCTAACAAACACATGAAAAGATGCTCAACATCGCTCATTATTAGAGAAATGCAAATCAAAACTCCAATGATATATCACCTCACACTGGTCAGAATGGCCCTCACCAAAAAGTCTACAAACAATAAATGCTGGAGAGGGTGTGGAGAAAAGGGAATGCTCTTGCACTGTTGGTAAATGATGTAAATTGATACAGCCACTATGGAAGACAGTATGGAGATTCCTTAAAAAACTAGGAATAAAACCGCCATATGAGCTGGCAATCACACTCCTAGGCATATACCCAAAATTGAAACAGACACATGTATCCCATTGTTTATTGCAGCACTATTTACAATAGCTAGAACATGGAAGCAACCTCGATGTCCATCAAGAGGTGAATGGATAAAGAAGTTGTGGTATATATACACAATGGAATGTTACTCAGTCATAAAAAGGAATGCATTTGAGTCAATTCTAATGAGATGGATGAACCTAGAACCTATTACAGAGTGAAGTGAGTCAGAAAGAGGAAGATAAATACCATACTCTAACACATATATACAGAATCTAGAAAAATGGTACTGAAGAATTTATTTACAGTGCAGCAATGGAGAAACGGACATAGAGAATAGACTTATGGACATGGGGAGAGGGGAGGAGAGGGTGAGATGCATGGAAAGAGTAACATGGAAACTTACATTACCATATGAAAAATAGATAGCCAACAGGAATTTGCTGTATGGTTCAGGAAACTCAAACAGAGGCTCAGTATCAACTTAGAGGGGTGGGATGCGGAGGGAGAGGGGAGGTAGTTTCAAAAGGGAGGGGATATATGTATACCTATGGGTGATTCATGTTGAGGTTTGACAGAAAACAGCAAAATTCTATAAAGCAATTATCCTTCAATAAAAAATAAATAATTTTTTTTAAAAAGGCTCTTTAGTTCTTCTTTGCTTTCTGCCATAAGGGTGGTATCATCTGCATATCTGAGGTTATTGATATTTCTCTTTGCAATCTTGACTCCAGCTTGTGCTTCATCCAGCTCAGCATTTCTCATGATGTACTGTGTATAAATTAAATAAGCAAGGTGACTATACAGCCTTGACGTATTCTTTTCTGATTTGGATCCAATCTGTTGTAGAGTTGGCAATTTCAGCTCCATGATCTCGAACACAGGCTCAGAAGTTGTTGTGGCTCACGGCTTAGTTGTTCCATGGCATGTGGGATCTTCCCAACCCAGGGATTGAACATGTATCTCCTGCACTGGCAGGTGGATTCTTTACCACTGAGCCACCAAGGAAGCCCCATAATTGTCTTTAATATATACATAATTCCACCTCCTACCTTTAGAAATAGTAAAGTAAAATGTTAGAAAATTTTGGATTACTTATCTGGAAGAAAAGATCATATAGATAATATTCTAGTTTTTTTTTTTTTTTTTTAAAAAACAGTTCTATTGAGGTATAATTTATATATCAAAAAACTGCACATACTTAATGTGTACAATTTGAAGAGTCTGGACGTATGCAAACTCATGTGATACCAGCGCCACAATCAAGGTAATAAACGTCCCAATTCCCTTGTGCTCTTTTGTTTTTGTTTTGTTTGGGAGTGATGGTTTCTCCTGTTATAGAGCATAGGCTCTAGGGTGCTTAAGCTTCAGTAGCTGTGGCTCCTGGGCTCTAGAGGACAGGCTGAACAGTTGAGGCACAAAGGCTTAGTTGAATCGTGGAATGTGGGATCTTTCAGCCCCAGGGATTGAACCTGTGTCTCCTGCATTGGCAGCTAGATTCTTTACTACTGAGCCCCCAGGGAAGCCCTTCATGCATACTTATATTTTTAAAAATCTTTTCCAGTTAGACACAATATTGCAGCAAAGTACCCTACTTCTATGCCATTGTAAACCTGTGCAAGTATAACTTTTGAATAAATTCCTATTGTAAAATTATTCAGTCAAAAACTTTTGGTAAATAGTTGGCAAACTGCCATCTGGGAAAAGTTCTGAACTCTTTTTTTGGACTGTATTTTTTTCTAGAATTTGTGATAGTAAATGTTATGTGTCAGTTTGACTGGATTGGGGGATATCAGGTGAGGGGACTTCACAGCCTCTATAACTGTGTAAGCCAATTTCTCATAATAAATTTCCTTTTATATCCAATTAGTCTGTTTCTTTGGAAAACTCTGACTTATATAGAGTTTATTAAAATCAAATTACACACATATATATTCTATGTATTCGTTTCCAGTGAAAAAATGGCAGGACTACAGAATCTCCCTCTCCCTCACATTAAAATCTTAACAAATGATAAGACAGAGTAATGCCATACATATACACAGTTATAAAACTAGAGGGAGGCAAAAATTTCCTCCATGTTATTTGAAAGCATTATTCTGAGACAGAAGTTGTAGGAATCCTTAGGCAGATTTTGCAGATGCAAGAGTGAGAAAGAAAAAGTAAACAGCAAGAAGAAGGTAATAACCTGTAATGAAAAAGAATCTGAAAAAGAATATATATAAACAAGAATAAATATATGTATAACTGAATCACTTTGATGTACACCTGAATCAACAGTAAATCAACTATACTTCCATAAACATTTTTTGATTGAAAAAATTAAAAACTAGTGGAAATACAGATGGTAGGTGGAAAGTCCCATGTGAAACCATCCTCTTCTGATGTATACACAAATAGTGTCTTAGCTTGAACTGGAAGAAACCCTGCATTGCTCATTCCTTTTGGTCAGAAGAAAGCTTGGGATGTGGCTGGTGGATAAAGAGAGGACAACAGAATGCTCCATCAGAGCTAATATTTTCTGACAGTCTAAAGACTTGGTACAAATTAGAGGCATAATTAGGATGTAGGCTTCCTCCCTCCCCCAATGCCCCTTTCCCCATGAGAGTAGATAGAAATACACCTGATTAGGTGAAATAATGGAGAAGGAAATGGCAACCCACTCCAGTGTTCTTGCCTGGAGAATCCCATGGATGGAGAAGCCTGGTAGGCTGCAGTCCATGGAGTCGCACAGAGTCGGACACGACTGAAGTGACTTAGCAGCAGCAGCAGGTGAAATAAAATCTGTTTCAGTTCTTAAAACACAACCATAGATGCGAATACAAAGACAAAAGTCTAGCAAACCCACCAACTGATACCATGCTCAGGTCTGGGAACTTCTAATCCAGGCAAGAAAAAGGCAGTACACAGAATACAAAAACACTGAAGCCCAGCTATTAGGCTGGTTAATGTAAATGAGCAAGACGATCGATCTCTTTGTTAAATAGGAATCTAATGGAGTTATGGGCATTTACTCTTTTTATCATGTAGGTGAGGGAAGGAAAAAAATGCTAGTAACCTTCTACTGGTTTGACAGGACAATCTTATAAGTATTCATACTGTATAGAAATATGGAAATGTCCAACATGACATCTAGAGAGCATCAGATTATTAAGTAAGACAATTTATCAGAATTATAGAGCACTTTGGAGATTGAGAACACAGCAATTACTTCCAGAGTCTTTGTTTGTATTATCCTTCCAAGGATAAATGTATAATAATAATAATAAAGAAGAGAACAAGTTAATATATTTATAAATATTCATGCAAGTCCCAATACCACATCAGATCAGATTCTCTGAATATGTTTTATGACACAAGGATGGTCACTTTTTTGTAGCTGCAAGGGAGAAAGCACCTCTCCTAAATGTTTCCTGGGCTCATTTTGGTAATTATGAAGACTTGCATTTTTAAGAGCCAACTCTGAAATTTTATTCATTACTTAGAGCAACAACTAGGCCTGTGGGATTCAATTTTACTTGAAGAGAAGGAGAAAGAGATGAACATTTTTTTTTACTAAAGAACAGTGAAATAAGCTAAAGTTGAAGCTTACTGTAGAAAGAAGACATAAGGAAAGAAGAGAATCCAGGAGAATCCACCACACTATAAATGGAAAACTAGAAGGCCCAGATTAAAAGCCAAATTGCTTTTAAACTAAATAGCCTTTAAGACAAAGTGCATTATTAAGGATAAACAGAGGTAACTTATAATTATGAAAGGTTCATTTCAACTGGTAGATGCATCAGCATTAAGTTTCTGTGTAGCTAACCATTTAGCCTTAAAAACTGATAGAATTATTAAGAGAAGTAGACAAATCCACATTCATAATATGGTATTTTAATATAACCACTCAGTAATTGATAGAGAAATAGAAAAACAATTCTTTAAAATATATAGGATTTAAACATTATAATTACTAAAGTTTGACCTAATAAGCATATATTGAAAACTGCATATAATGAGCACATTGAAAATATTTATAAAAAATTGACCATATACTCAATATTAAAGCAACCTCAGTCAGTTCAGTTCAGTTGCTCAGTCGTGTCCGACTCTTTGTGACCCTATGGACTGAAGCACACCAGGCTTCCCTGTCTATCACCAACTCCTGAAGTTTACTCAAACTCATGTCCATCAAGTCAGTGATACCATCCAACCATCTCATCCTCTGTAGTCCCCTTCTCCCCCTGCCTTCAATCTTTCCCAGAATCTGGGTCTTTTCCAATGCGTCAGTTCTTCGCATCAGGAGGCCAAAGAATTGGGAGTTTCAGCTTCAGCATCAGTCCTTCCAATGAATATTCAGGGCTGATTTCCTTTAGGATGGACTGGTTGAATCTCCCTGCAGTCCAAGGGACTCTCAAGAGTCTTCTTCAACACCACAGTTCAAAAGCATCAATTCTTCTGCACTCAGCTTTCTTTACAGTCCAACTCACATCCCTACAAGACTACTGGAAAAACCATAGCTTTGAGCAGATGGACCTTTGTTGGCAAAGCAATGTCTCTGCTTTTTAATATGCTGTTTAGGTTGGTCACAGCTTTTGTTCCAAGGAGCAAGCATCTTTTAATTTCATGGCTGCAGTCACCATCTGCAGTGATTTTGGAGCCCCCCAAAAGGAAGTTTCTGACTGTTTCCATTGTTTCCCCATCTATTTGCCATGAAATGATGGGACCATATGCTATGATCTTAGTTTTCTGAATTTGAGTTTTAAGCCAAGTTTTTCACTCTCCTCTTTCACTTTTATCAAGAGGCTCTTTAGTTCTTCTTTGCTTTCTGCCATAAGGGTGATGTCATCTGTGTATTTGGGGTTATTGATATTTCTCCTGGCAATCTTGATTCCAGCTTGTGCTTCATCCAGCCTGGCATTTTGCATGATGTACTCTGCATATAAATTAAATAAACAGGGTGAAAATATAGAACCTTGACATACTCCTTTCACTTTTTGGAACCAATCTGTTATTCCATGTCCAGTTCTAACTGTTGCTTCTTGACCTGCATACAGATTTCTCAGGAGGCAGGTCAGGTGGTCTGGTATTCCCATCTCCTTAAGAATTTTCTACAGTTTGTTGCAATCCACACTGTCAAAGGCTTTGGTGTAGTCAATAGAGCAGAAGTAGATGTTTTTCTGGAACTCTCTTGCTTTTTTGATGATCCAGCGGATGTTGGCAATTTGATCTCTGGTTCCTCTGCCTTTTCTAGCTCCAGCTTGAACATCTGGAAGTTCACAGTTCATGTACTATTGAAGCCTGGCTTGGAGAATTTTGAGCATTACTTTACTAGCATGTGAGATGGGTGCAATTGTGCGGTAGTTTGAATACTCTTTGGCATTGCCTTTCTTTGGGATTGGAATGAAAACTGACCTTTTCCAGTCCTGTGGCCACTGCTGAGTCTTTCAAATTTGCTGGCATATTGAGTGCAGCACTTTCACAGCATCAGCTTTTAGGACTTGAAATAGCTCAACTGAAATTCCACCACCTCCACTAGCTTTGTTTGTAGTGATGCTTTCTAAGGCCCACTTGACTTTGCATTCCAGGATGTCTGGCTCTAGGTGAGTGATCACATCATCACAGTTATCTGGGTCATGAAGATATTTTTTGTATAGTTCTGTGTATTCTTGCCACCTCTTCTTAATATCTTCTGCTTCTGTTAGGTCCATACCATTTCTGTCCTTTATTGTGCCCATCTTTGCAGAAAATGTTTCCTTGGTATCTCTAATTTTCTTGAAGAGATCTCTAGTCTTTCCTATTCTATTGTTGTCCTCTATTTCTTTGCATTGATCACTGAGGAAGGCTTTCTTATCTCTCCTTGCTATTCCTTGGAACTCTGCATTCAAATGGGTATATCTTTCCATTTCTCCTTTCCCTTTCACTTCTTTTCTTTTCTCAGCTACTTGTAAGCCCTTCTCAGATAACCATTTTGTCTTTTTACATTTCTTTTTTTTGGGGATGGTCTTGATAACTGCCTCCTGTATAATGTCATGAACCTCCATCCACAGTTCTTCAGACACTCTGTCTATCAGATCTAATCCCCTGAATCTATTTCTCACTTCCACTGTATAATTGTAAGGGATTTGATTTATGTCATACCTGAATGGTCCAGTGGTTTTCCCTACTTTCTTCAATTCAAGTCTGAATTTGGCAATAAGGAGTTCATCATCTGAGCCACAGTCAGCTCCTGGTCTTGTTTTTACTGACTGTATACAGCTTCTCCATCTTTGGCTGCAAGGAATATAATCAGTCTGATTTCGGTATTGACCATCTGATGATGTTCTGGTGTAGAGTCTTCTCTTGTGTTGTTGGAAGAGGGTGTTTATATGACCTAAACAAATGCTTTAGATTGAAATAATAACACAAGTACTTTTTTCCCTAACATAATACAATGAGTTAGAAATCAACAACACCAAAAGATACATCAAGAAAATTTTTGTGTGTTTGGAAATTAATCAAATACATATCCAAGTTACTCATGGATCAATGAAGAAATCATAGTTGATTTTAAAAAATAGTTTGAACTGAGAAATAATTAAAATAGTACATATCAAAACTTAAGAGATTTAGCTACAGCAATACTTAGAAAAATTATGGTCTAAGATGTCATATTAGCAAAAAGCTAAAAATTAGTAAGCTTGAATAAAATTCAAGAAAATGGGAAAAGAAAAGCAAAATAAACCCAAAGAAAGTAGAAGAAAGGACATTATAGAAATAAGAACAGGAGCCAACAAAATAAACAAAAACATGCAACACAGAGGATCAAAACAAAGCCAAAGATTGATTAAGGAAAAAAAAACACCTAATAAATTTAACAACATCTGATGAGGCCAATAAAAAAAAAATGACAGCACTAATAACCAATATCAGAAAACGAGGACATTAGTATAAAAGCTAGGAATACCGAATACAGAATAAAAAGTCATTATGAAAATGTTATGCCAATGAATTTTAAAATGTTGATTAAATGAACAAATTTTATTAAAGTACAATTTACATAAACTGTCTCAAGAAGAAATAGACAAATTGAGCAGTTTTAAAATCCAAATGATCCTTCAATGCAGTTGAAGAAACTGAATCAAGGAAAATAAGGGGACTCAATGACTCCCCATCAAATTCTAACAGTGAAGAAATAAATAATTCTGATATTCTGAACATTTTATTCTGATAATATAAACAAACTCCTTCAGAGAATAGGAAAAGACAGAACACTACTAATCTCACTTTACAAGGCTAGTATAAACTTGGTAGTGAGAAAGGAAAATTATAGTCCAATTTCACTGAAGAATATAGATATAGAAGTAAAATATTAGCAAAATGAAATCCAGTGATACATAGAGAGGATAAAACACTATGACTGCCAGCCTCCAGGATCCCCCATGATCCCCACCTCCAGGTAGTTCCCACTATATCAAGGTTGGCGGATGTTACCAACAGAGTACAGTAAGTGTGATAAAGTGTCTCTCCTGAGATATGGTTATTAAAGGTGTCATGGCTTCTAACTATTGATCTCCCTCACAGATCATTCACTTTGTGTCAAGCCAGCAGCTGTGTCATGAGCATCTCTCATGGGAAGGAGCTAAGCCTGCCCAGGGCTTTGTGAGTGAGCTTGAAAGTGGATCCTTCAGTCCAGTCAAGCCCCCAAATGTCTGTAACCTCAACTAACACCTTGACTGATACCTTAGAAGAGATTCTGAGCTAGAATCACCTAGCTCAGCCATTCTTGGATTCCCAACCCATAGAAACAGTATGAGATAATAAATAAGCTGCTATATTTTGGGATGACTTGTTATAGAGCAAAAGATAAGTAACACATACAATGACCAACATGGGATAATTTTAGAAATGCAAAACCACTTTGACATTAGAAAAATCAATTAATGCATTCTACCATACTAAAGGAAAATTTTAAATTTTATCTCAGTAGATATAGAAAAGGCAAATCAATTATTTTTTAAAAATCAATGCCATTTCTATACACTAGCAACAAAGAGAACCTTGGAATGAAAATAAAAGTCCTTATGAATAAATATTAAAAACAGATGTATAAGAACTTTATAGCCTAAATAAATTTAAGAATAGAAAAATGTAGTCATATAAATATGTCAATCCTCTCCAAATCAATAAAGTGCAATGAAATTATAATAAAAATGAATGATGATGGAACACTTGGTTTTCTGTTTGTAAAGTGTAATATTGAATCTGTACCTCCTACACATACATAACAATTACTATACATACACAACAATTACTATACATGCACAACAATTACTATACATACACAGAAATTACTATACACACACAAAAATTACTTGGGTTGAAGGGGGATTATGTTTCTCATAATTCTCCAGAGAAACAGAATCAACAGAAGATATAGATGGGTAGATAGGTAAAAAGACAAACAGATTAGATAGTGGATAGCTGGATGGATGGACTGATGGTTAGATAGATAGATGGATGGATGGTTAGATGACTAGATAGTTGTATGGATGGATGGATGGATGGTTAGATAGCTGAATGGATGGATGGATGGATGGATAGATGGACAAACAGACAGATGAGTAGATAGATAAATAAATAGATTATAAGGAATAGGCTCAAACAATTACAGACACTGGTAAGCTCCAAATCTTCAGGGTGGGCCAATGGTATGGGAGACCCAGGGAAAGCTGATGTCCCAGTTCAAAGGCCATAATGCAGGTAGAGCTTATGTTGCAGATGAAATATAAAGGCAGTAAGCTGGAGAATTCTGTCTTACTCAGGAGAGGGCCAGCTTTTTTGTTCTACCCAAGCCTTCAACTGATTGGTTGAGGCTCACCCATATTAGAGAAGGCAATCTGCTTTACTCAAGTTCACCAATTTAAATATCAATCTCATCAAAAATATCCTCACAGAAACATCAAAAGCAATGTTTGACCAACTATCTGGGTACCTATGACCCTGCCAAGTTAACACATAAAATTAACCATCACAGGAGTTAAAGATATAAAGGGTAGCAAGAAAGCTTCAACATGTAGAGGAATATATTTATAACCTTGAGATAGAGATTTTGAAAATAAGATGCAAAAAATACAAACTGTGAAGAAAAAGACTGACAAATTTGACCATATTAAAAGGTAAAAAAAACTTCTATCTAGCAAACAAGTCTACATTAAAAAAAAAAAAGAATGAAAAGACAAGTCACAGACAAGCCACAAGCCACTCACTTTCACTGTCTGCTTCTAGAAAGCCCAACCTGTGATATACTGTTCATAGAGCTTTAAAGCATGCAAACAATATACTGTATTACAGATAGTAAACATTTATAGTCTGTAATTCAGGATAGTGGTGGTGTATAGGGATAGAAAATACATTTCAGAAGAAGTTTGGGAACTTCAAAAGTTATCTGTGATATTTTACTTCTTAAGCCAGTGGCAGGCATCAGTTTGTACTTTGTCATTCTTTGCACCTTTGATATTTAAACATAAATAAAGAACACCCAGGACCCATCTCCTTTAGAATGGACTGGTTGGATCTCCTTGCAGTCCAAGGGACTCTCAAGAGTCTTCTCCAACACCACAGTTTAAAAGCATCAATTCTTCGGTGCTCAGCTTTCTTCACAGTCCAACTCTCACATCTATACATGACCATTGGAAAAACCATAGCCTTGACTAGATAGACCTTTGTTGGCAAAGTAATGTCTCTACTTGTTAATATGCTATCTAGATTGGTCATAACTTTCCTTCCAAGGAGTAAGCAAGCATCTTTTAATTTAATGGCTGCAATCACCATCTGCAGTGATTTTGGAGCCCCCCAAAATAAAGTCTGACACTGTTTCCACTGTTGCCCCATCTATTTGCCATGAAGTGATGGGACCAGATGCCATGATCTTAGTTTTCTGAATGTTGAGCTTTAAGCCAATTTTTTCACTCTCTTCTTTCACTTTCATCAAGAGGCTTTTTAGTTCCTCTTCACCTTCTGCCGAGTTGACTCATTGGAAAAGACTGATGCTGGGAGGGATTGGGGGCAGGAGGGGAAGGGGACGACAGAGGATGAGATGGCTGGATGGCATCACTGACTCAATGGACGTGAGTTTGAGTGAACTCCGGGAGTTGGTGATGGACAGGGAGGCCTGGCGTGCTGCAACTCATGGGGTCACAAAGAGCTGGACATGACTGAGTGACTGAACTGACTGACTGACTGACTGAAAAGACGAGGAGAAATTAAAGTGTCAAGTTTATGAGATCATCCAAAGAAAAAGTTAAAATCATCATTCTGTATTTTAACATACAAGTGTTAGATTTATAAATAAAACATCAATTTCTATAAGTTGAATCTACAGCTTTGAATAAACTGAATATTAATTAAACCACAAGCAACTGAACATTTCATTCTGGCCCACAGCCTCTTTTACACATTAAAAACTCACTGAAAAGAATTTCCCTTCTTTACAAATGAAATATGCCTCCATTTTCTCTGAAGCATGAGAGCCTGAAGGTCTACTTATTGCAAAGCTATTAAGATTAGCTGAATTAAGAATTAATTTCCCAAAGTGAAAGATTTATTATGTTATAGATTAATCAAGCTTTTAAAATTAGACTTACATATACGTTTTATCACTCAACAAATATTAAATGCCCATGCTGTGCCAGGCACTATTTTCGGATGATATGGATCCCCCTGAACAAAAAACAGGAAGTGCTCTTAAATCACTGCTGTTGCTGCTCCTAAATCTGGTCAGTCGTGTCTGACTCACTAGCATGATTTTTTTAAAGAGTACTTTGCTACATCACCAAAGTATCTAACTGCTAACATTTGACCCGGGTAAATTTTTTCTGTTTGAAAAGTCAAGCTATTAGAGGAAATTCCCCACAAAGACTGCTCAGAGAAAAAAAAGATTGCACAGAAAATTAAGGAGTTAATTCCATTTCTATTCAATGTGGTAATGGAATTTTTTCTTCCAGACTGTTCACACATGTCTACCTCACTAAAAGCACCAAGGATTATAAATATAGAATCAAATGTTTCTGACCATAAAAGTTAACTACCCAAATTTTTAAACACATTTAAACCTGCATGAAGTCCAGGCAAGGAAAAATTCCCAAACAGTAATATTTATTGAAGTAGAAACATAAATTATGAGAAACCACCTGAAAATAGAGCACAATACTCCTAGTTTTCTTAAACTGTTGCTATCTTGCCTACTATGTAACCATCAGCAACACTTTCCATTTTAATTTTTTGGTAGTAGTTTCCTTATTTTTAAAAAAAGCTGTAAAACTCAATCAAAGCCAGAATTGAAAATCCCTTTAATATTTCAAAATCATGAACCAATAAATTTTTTAACTTTGGAGGGTAAAAAGAATGTCATTGGAGTTTGAGATTGACATACATAGTCTGATCATTTCATATTCAGGGATGGCATGAAAAACTAACCATTTTAGTTAAAACAACCCTTTGAATGATTTACGATTTCCCAGTAAACAAACAAAAGCCTAATTAAGTTTTGCTATTTTTCTCCTCATTGTCAAAATAGTTGGATTCATGCATAATAGTAACTTTGTATCTACACTTTTCAATTCATATAAATGTACCTATATTTATTGATATTTGGGGCTATTTTCATGCTATTCATACAACAGACTTACTGAGTGCTAATACATGTGAGGTATGCTTCTAGGCCTGGAGTGAGCAAAAAGACTTGATTTCTCTCCTCATTTAACTGCCAGACAAGTAGAAGAGGGGCTTCTCTGGTGTCTCAGACAATAAAGAATCTGTCTACAATGGAGGAGACCTGGGTTTGATCCCTGAGTCGGGAAGATCCCCTGGAGAAGGGAATGGTTACCCACTTCAGTATTCTTATGTGGAGAATCCCATGGACAGAGGAGCCTGATGAACTACAGTCCATGGGGTCATAAAGAGTCAGACACCACTGAGCAACTAACACTTTCACTTTTTTTTTTTTAAGTAGAAGAGAGAGACATTAACCAATTAATCTCTAAATCAATAAAGCAGTGTGACTGTGATAAGAGCTAGGAAGGAGAGTTACATGGGGCTGATCACAGTCCTTAAGAAGGAAGGTTAAGAGGAGGTTAAGAGAAGGAGGTTAAGAGAGATCTAGTCAGGGACTTCGTTGGTGGTCCAGTAGCTAAGACTCCACACTCCCAGTGCAGTGGGCCCGGGTTTAATCCCTGGTCAGAGATCTAGATCCCACATGTCACAACTAAAAGACCCCGTATGCTGCAATGAAAATCAAAGGTCCATGTGCCCAACTAAGACCCAGTGCAGCCAAATTGGAAAAAAAAAGAAGAGCCAGAGGGATTTAGTCGGGGAAGGAGGTCAGGGCAGGCTTCTTAGAGGAAGTGACCCTTGAGTTGAGACCTGAAAGGTGCTTGCAGTTAATGAAGTAAAGAGGGGAGGGGAGAGGATTCTGTAAAGATGGTTCTGGACACACGTGCAGGTCTCTGTGGTGCAAGGCTAGTATGAAGTTCTGAAAGACACAGCATGAGCAGTAGCTTGTGCACGACGGGAGCCCAGAAGCAGGCAAGGGCCAGGCCATAAGGGTCTGGTAGGGCACAATAAAGAGTATGTCTTTCTTTTCACCTGTGTGCATCTGCAAGCACACCTTCTGTCTGTAATGTGGAGAACAGATGGGAGAGGGACCAGGGTGGAAGGGAGGAGGAGACCTATTAGGAGACTAGGCCGATAGTCTGAGTGAGGGATGATGGGGTGGAATAAGTGGTAGACATAAAGATACTTTGGATTTGGAATTTTATGGACTTATAGTAAGAAATCTTGATTGGATTTGTGGCCCAAAGTGTTACTAATGAAATATAATGAACTATATAATGAAAGCAAACTGTGAAGTCATACTAAGTCTAATTAGTACACATGATCAAATTGCCAACATCTGCTGGATCATTGAAAAAGCAAGAGAGTTCCAGAAAAACATCTACCTTTGCTTTATTGACTACATCAAACCCTTTGACTGTGTGGATCACAACAAACTGTGGAAAATTCTGAAAGAGATGGGAATACCAGACCACCTGAACTGTCTCCTGAGAAATCTTTATGCAGGTCAAGAAGCAATAGTTAGAACTGGACATGAAACAACAGACTGGTTCCAAATCAGGAAAGGAGTACGTCAAGGCTGTATATTGTCACCCTGTTTATTCAACTTATATGCAGAGTACATCATGCGAAATGCCAGGCTGGATGAAGCACAAGCTGGAATCAAGACTGCCAGGAGAAATATCAATACCTCAAATACGCAGTGACACCACCCTTATGGCAGAAAGTCAAGAAGAACTAAAGAGCCTCTTGATGAAAGTGAAAAATTTGGCTTAAAACTCAACATTCAGAAAACTAAGATCATGGCATCCGGTCCCACTATTTCATGGTGAGTAGATGGGGAAACAATGGAAACAACGAGAGACTTTATTTTGGGGGTCTCTAAAATCACTGCAGATGGTGACTGCAGCCATGAAATTAAAAGATGCTTGCTCCTTGGAAGAAAAGCTGTGACCAACCTAAACAGCATATTAAAAAGCAGAGACATTACTTTGCCAACAAAGGTCCATCTGGTCAAAGCTATGGTTTTTCCAGTAGTGATGTATAGATGTGAGAGTTGGACTATGAAGAAAGCTGAGCACCAAAGAATTGATGCTTTGAACTGTGGTGTTGGAGAAGACTCTTGAGAGTCCCTTGGACAGCAAGGAGATTCAACCAGTCCATCCTAAAGGAGATCAGCCCTGGATGTTCACTGGAAGGACTGATGTTGAAGCTGAAACTCCAATACTTTGGCCACCCGAGGCGAAGAACTGATTCATTGGAAAAGACCCTGATGCTGGGAAAGCTTGAAGGCAGGAGGAGAAGGGGACGACAGAGGATGAGATGGTTGGATGTCATCACTGATGTAATGGACATAAGTTTGAATAGGCTCCAGGAGTTGGTGATGGACAAGGAAGCCTGGCATGCTGGAGTCTGTGGGATCAAAAAGAGTCGGACATGACTGAGCAACTGAACTGAACTGAACTGCTTGGTGTATTACTGTAATATCTATAACTACATGAGATGTATTTCAGTAAAAATGACTTTGGCCTCACAGTATAGTTTGAGTTCACAGCTCTTTTATTAAAGAAAATTTACCTTTACCAAAATGGGTGGCTTATGTCCCTTTTCTCTAAATGTTTTTTTAAAACTAAAACATATATCATGACATTTGTTTCTTATCCATGATAGATTTTGAAAACATTAGGAACCTTAGGAGTATACTTTTCCTAGTTAGCTTTGTGTGAATTTTTACGTTTTAAAATATAAACTCCTGGTTTAAGTATAAACTTCTACTAAATCCAAAATCACTAGTGAAACAACTCCCATCAAATGAAGACAAAGGTATTCACTTTGACTTAACTTGATACCAGAATATATAAAACCATAGACTTTAAACTCAAAAAATCCCAAATGCACTTGCAATTGTGCTTGTATCTTTCAAAATGTGACATGATGTAATCTATTCTTTCTTTCCTGTTTGAGACAGAGTCAGTTTGAATGGAACTCACACATGCACTAGAGAGAGCAAGCTAATTTTTCAAGAGTGCCAGCAACAGCAATCCCAGGCTTTACAGATTCTGGGTTTCTGCTCAGTTGTGTCCATCTCTTTGCGACCCTATGGACTGCAGCCCACCAGGCTCCTTTGCCCATGGAGTTTTGCAGGCAAGAACACTGGAGTGGGTTGCCATTTCCTTCTCCAGGGGCTCTTCCCATCCCATGGATCAAACCTGTGTCTCCTGCATCTCCTGCATTGACAGATGGATTCTTAACCACTGCATCACCTGGGAAGACCTTTAGAAATTGTATGTGTGTGTTACTCAGTCATGTCCGATTCTGTGACCCCATGGACTATAGTCCACCAGGCTCCTCTGCCAATAGGATTTCCCAGGCAAGAATACTAGAGTGAGTTGCCATTCCCTTCTCCAAGGGACCTTCCCGACCCAGGAATCAAACCCGGGTCTCCTGCATTGCAAGCTGATTCTTTACTGTCTGAGCCATCAAGGAAATCCTTTAAAGATACTAGTCTCCATTAATTTCCACTAAGATTGAGTGGCAGACAAGCTTTTCTCCTCCTAGCATCCCTCTTTTCATTCCCCACTCTCCATCCTGGGAGGGATCTTTTTTAAGTGGAAAAAGAAACAGAGCAAAATAACCCTTTGGTGTTTATGTTATTAAAGTGATCAATATCAGCAAGAGAAGGAAAAGGAGTTGGTCTGGTGGAGGATTTCTCTTCTCGGAAGGACCTACAATTCCCTCCCAAAACTCATGCTGCCTAGTTGGCTTTATTGAGAGGAAAATCAAAGTGGTTAATTAACTGGGATTGGGGTGGAGGAGAGAGCCCGAGCGAGGGATAAAAACACTGAGGGAACAAAGATAGAAGAGATTACCAAACACCTCTCTGATGTGGCCTCTAAGTACAGAGAGGGGTCTTGATACAAAAAGCAAACTTGTCTGTTTTGTGATTTAATATGGCCTTTGTGTATTTGTGAACTGATTATGTAAAAACATGATTTTTCTCTGATGAGGAATAGTACCTTCACACCTTTCCAGATGTTATAGGCTTAAGCAAGAGTTTGCACTATTTTTTAAGTTAATTTTTATTGGCGTATAGCTGATTTACAATGTTGTGTTAGTTTCTACCGTACAGCAAAATGAATCAGGCTTACATATACACATATCCCCTCCCTTTTGGCCTTCCTTCCCATTCAGGTCACCACAATGAGTTGGGAAGAGTTTCCTATGCTATACACTGTGTTCTCATTCATTATCTATTTTACACATAGTATCAATACTATATATGTGTCAATCCCAATCTCCCAATTTGCTACTCCCTCCCTTTTCCCTGCTTGGTGTCCTTACATTTGTCCTCTACATTTGTGTCTCTATTTATGCTTTGCAAATAAGATCATCTATACCACTTTGCTAGATTCCATATATATACATTAATATACAATATCTGTTTTTCCCTTTCTGACTTACCTCACTCTGTATGACTCTCTCTAGGTTCATCCGTGTCTCTACAAATGATCCAATTTCATTCTTTTTTATGACTGAGTAAAATTCCATTGTATACACATACTACATCTTCTTTATCCATTCACCTGTTGATGAACATTTAGGCTGCTTTCGTGTCCTGGCTGTCGTAAATAGTGCTGCTCTGAACATCGGGGTGCATGTATCTTTTTGAATTAGAGTTTTCACCTTTTCCAGATATATATGCTCAGGAGTGGGATTCTGGGTCATATGGTAGCTCTATCTTTTGTTTTTTAAGGAACCCACACAGTTTTCCATAGTGGCTGTACTAATTTATATTTCCACAAACAGTGCAGGAGCAACCCTGGTATTTTATAAATAAGGCACCCACAATGTTAAATAACTCGTCCAGGTTCCTACAGTTAGTTTGTGTTCAGCAGCAAGGACCAGAACCCACTTACCTAATCCCTTCCCATCAATGTTCTTTCAGTCTGAACCCATTGTAGTGGCTCCACCATCACAATGGGTAGGAGAATTTAGAAGGCATTACTAAGTATTTTCCTTGAGAAACAGTAAATTGCTCTCTCCAATGATGATTTGTCTAGTCAAGTCTAAAATGTGATTATGTCTGATTCTAATTTTGGTGCCTAGAGAATTTTGCCATTACGTCCTGTAAGAAACTATCATACTGTAATATGGAGACCTGAAGCAATTCTTCTATTCAGGACCCTGTTGACTCAAATGCAAGTCCTCCAAAGACAAGAACTCTGCCTTATTCACCTTTAATCCCTAGAATCAAAGTCATCAATAACAGAAAATGTTCCCATCACAGATAGGAAATGACAAGGGCCTAAGAGGAGCAGCAAGTATGTGTAGGGCTAAAGTTGGGGGCAAATCATAGAAAAAAGACATTGAGGAACTGCTTCTGAAATATAAAAACACAAGTTATCTATGTTCAAATATAGATAATATTTGAAATTAATGAGCCATTGTTGATCACAGAACGTACACCTCCTAGGTGGTATACTCAGGATTTTTACTTTAGTTTGGCTGTGCCGGGTTTTAGTTGTGGAACATGGTATCTTTGCTTGTGGTATGTGGGATCTAGTTCCCTGACCAAGGAACGAACCTGAGCCCCTTTCATTGAAGTGTGGAGTCCTAGCCACCGGACCCCCAGGGGAGTTCCTACACTAAGTAGTTTTAAATTAATGAGTGAGAGAATGTTAGATACAAGATAATCGGAAAGTCCTCTTGGAATTGTGTGATAAAGTCAGATATGTGTGATAAAGTCAGTCTGGGAGTACACTCTTTTTTTGGTATGTGATCTGGGTTATTATTATTTTTTTTTTAATATTTATTTGGCTGTGTTGGGTCTTAGCTGTGGCATGCAGGCTCCAGACTATGTGGGCTTCAGTAGTTGCAATGCATAGACTTAGCTGTTCTGAGGCACGTGAGATCTTAGTTCCCCTGACAAGGGATCGAACCCAATTTACCTGCATTGCAAGGAAGATCCTTAACTACTGGACCACCAGGGAAGTCCCCAAGATGTGGAGTTTTAAAGCACATAATTTGGGCTTGAAGATTATGGACAGAAAATGGGCCTGGAGATTATCATATGAAGTGAAGTTAGAGAAAGACAGATATCATATGATATTGCTTACATATGGAATCTAAAAATGATACAAATGAACTTATTTAGAAGACAGAAATAGAGTCACAGATGTAGAAAAGAAACTTATGGTTATGAGACAGAAATAGGGGGATAATTTGGGAGATTAGGATTGATATATACACACGACTATAGATAAAATAGAAAACTAATAAGGACCTGCCGTATACATAGGGAACTCTACTCAATACTCTGTAATGACTTATATGGGAAAATAATCTAAAAAAGAGCAGGTATATGTGTAACGGATTCACTTTACTGTATAGCAGAAACTAATTCAATATTGTAAATCAACTATACTCCAATAAAAAATTTTTTAAAAAGGAGATATGAATTAAGAAACCAAAGTCCTGACAAGTCAGAAGATAAGTCTGTGAGCACAGGTTAGCCTTCTTAGTGCACGACTGCGTGGGGCAGTGGGCTTGGCTTGAGATCCGCTGTCTCACCCATTAGTGCTTCTAGTGGATGGAGCCCACTGCTGACACCTCCTAGGAAGCAATTTTGAGCTGCCTTTCCTTTGGTTTTCTCTGTGATGCCCCCATTATGCCTTACAGAATTCTATCACCAATTTTTTTTCCAAGTGAAAAATATCATATTGATTTTTTATAAACAAAACGTTCGTTATAAACCTGCAAACAATCCAGAAAAGCATTAAGAAGAAATCACAAATCCCTTGAAATCCCATTCAAAAGTCATTATCAATAGTATTTCTTTAGGTACCTCTCTTCCACAATAGACTGGAGTTCTCTGAAGGCAATGACTATTCTTCTTAAATTTGTATCCACTTAGTAGCATAATAGGTGCTCAATCAGAGTTTAGTGATGGAATAAATGATCAACTTTTGTTACACTCTGGATATACAGTTGCTGTCTTCTTTGGGACAGGGAATTTGCAGTCAAGGGGAGAGAAAACAATGAAATAGGTGAAATTCTGGCAATAGTAACAGTTCTACGGGCTCAGCTAAGACAGGGGTTCCCAACCTCCAGGATCTAATGTCTGATCATCTAAGGTGGAACTTATGTAATAATAATAGAAATAAAGTGCACAGTAAGTGTAGTGTGCTTAAATCATTCTGAAACCATCCATCCTCCTCATTCATGGAGAAATTGTTTTCCGTGAAACTGGTCCCTGATGCCAAAAAGGTTGGATACTAAGAGATAGTGATCATTTCTGCCTGGCAGGATAAAAAGACATTGAATCTGGTCCTCTCTGATTGACTGCATCTTGCTAAATTAAAAACAATCTCTGAAGATATTTCAGAGAGTGTCTATGAAAAGAGACACAGAGCTGTCATGAGCACAGCATGTTCTCATAATCTGGTGTTGTGGAGAATATAGGGCTCTTAGGAAAGAGAATTGGAAAATAAGGAGATCATCACTTGTGAAGCCCTTATTATGTGTCAGGTACTGGGTACTTCCTATCATTATCTTTCCTGAAAGAATGGTGGTGAGGTAGTAATGAGACACAGAGAAGGTAGTTATTAGATATATGAATAGACGAGGAGGTGCTAGAGGGGCCCAGCCCATCGCAAAGGGTCTTGAAGGTCACCCAGGCAAGGTTATGTAGAGACTTTAGGTAGAGGAATGACTTAACCAGAGCAGTGTAGCTTTTTTTTAGTTTATAACTACCTTAACAAGACATACTGTTTCTTACCACCATTAGTGATCAAATTTACCATTTTCCTCCCATAAACTGAGTCACTAGACTCTCACATCTAGAAATGTGACTTAATGTTATTTCATGTATTATTTTTTTTTACAGATGGAAGACATTTTTGATGATATTATGCCTAGTCACCTTGTTTCAGACCTGTTTCTAGAACACCCTACAAATATTAAGATTTAACTTTTGCTTTTTAAGCATCTGCTCACTTGTTCATACACGCATGCATGCTCAGTCGCTCAGTCGAGTCCTACTCTTTCGACCCCATGAACTGTAGCCCTCCAGGCTCCTCTGTCCATGGGATTTCCCAGGCAAGAATACTGGAATGGGTTGCCATTTCCTACTCTAAGGGATCTTTGTGTTTAGCTCTTCTTTTTTGAGCTCTCCTCGTTTTATCAGGGACCTATTATTTCTGTCTCGATTGAAAGAGTCCAGACACTTTTTCTTTTCAATTATTTTCCTTCATCGTATCGTGAATCTTGCTCAGCATCTTAAACAGCCACATTTCCTATCAGAATGCAGCTTTGATTGTACTTTTCTGTTGTTTCTTTGCGTCTGCATCCAGACATCACATTGTATTGTCTGTTTCTTTTCATCACAGGTTTTGCTTAATTCTAACTGTGTCTGTGGACTCAAGTATTGTTATCCCTCACAATAAGAAGCTTCTCTGCTTCACTGTTCTCTTTCCTTCCTTCCTTTCTTCCTTCCTCCTGCTCTCTCTTTTTCTATGTTGTTACTCCAGGCTGACGAAGATCTGCTTATCTGTAGAAGGCATCTGTCTTTAGCACTCATTTCTTCTGTTTACTTACTGACTTATTATCTAACTCTTAGGAGCAAACTGATTCTAAGGGATTCACATTGCTCCTTGCTTCCTTGTAGGTGGCCACTAAGAGGACTGTGAGATCACATTTTTCATACAATTATCAAATGAATAGACAAAGAGATGTAAAACATCTGGACCTTTGGGTAAGCATTTGGTAGCATATGCATTAGAGAAATGGAGACGAATTCCCTTGGTTACTGATACCACGAAATGGATCTTAGATAAGACTGTAAACAAGGAATACTTTAAAATGAAGCAGCAAGTGAGTGAACGATCTTGGTTTAGATTAGCAGACTTGGTAGGGTTTAAGGTCAAACTCAGCTTTGTTTAACATCTTCGTAAATAATCTAGAAGATTGATTTAAAAGAACCCTTAATCACATGTTTAAGGGACTCCAAGCTGGGAGGTGTTAAACATGATATGAGGAAAAACACCAGAAGAGGTAGATGGATCGAAGGATAAATGTACCCCCCCAATTAAACAGGAAAAATATAAAATGGTAGTTTTGTATGGGAAACAATTTCAAGTCAAGTTATTAAAAGAAAAAAAAAAAACACAGTAAAGGAAGAACAATGTTGAAAGAGGCCACAGAAAACAATCTGTAATACAGTACAGAAGCTAAAATGGTCATTATTATATAGAGTTCTTATAAAATGACTCTGCTTTCTGATGGGTCAGTGGTAAAGAATCTGCCTGCCAATGCAGGAGACGAAGGTTTGATCCCTGGGTGGGGAACACCCCTTGGAGGAGGTAATGGCAACCCACTCCAGTATTTTTGCCTGGAGAATCCCATGATCAGAGAAGCCTGGAGGGCTACAGTTTATGGGGTCGAAAAAGACTTGGACACAACTTAGCACTCACACACGCACACACAACTCTTTACTATAATTTGCTCACCTAAATGCCAACATGAAACAGAACTATCAAGGCTTATATGCCAGTCATAAAATCAAATGACCCAAAT
Source organism: Bos indicus (assembly GCF_029378745.1). Classification (NCBI taxonomy): domain Eukaryota; kingdom Metazoa; phylum Chordata; class Mammalia; order Artiodactyla; family Bovidae; genus Bos; species Bos indicus. Next base: position 23,266,044 of record NC_091772.1, read on the forward strand.
TGTGCGTTTTATACTCAAGTTTTATTAAAATATTAACATTTAGAAAGACTGATTTCGGGGTATGGTGCACAGCGGAAAAGAATTTTAACACATGTTGAAATTCATGTAACCACCACCACACTCAGGTGACAGGAGACTTCCATCATTCCTCAACACTGTTTTTCGTACCCAGCTTCCTCCCCGAAACCTCGCAACTACTTACTCTCTGTTACTACAGCTTTGCCGATTGAGGATGTTAAGTAAAATAAAATAATTTCTTACATAACTTTCCATGTAAATAAAATCAATTTTTATGTAACTTTGAGGTGATTTTTTTTTAATTGTGGTCAAAAATATATCTTAATCACTTTCAAGTGTACACTCCAAGTGTTAACCATATGTATCCATTTGCATAATACTCTTGTAGAACTTTTTCAGCTTGCAAAACTGAAAGTCTATATCCACTGAACAATTCCCCTTTCCTCCTCCCCAAAGGCCCGGGAAATCAACATTCTACTTTCTGTTTCTAAGACTTTGACTAGTTTTTAAAATTTATTTTCAACTGGAGGATAATTGAATTACAATGTTGTGCTGGGCTTTGCTGTACAACAATGTGAATAAGCCGTGGGGCTACATATATCCCCTCCCTCTTGAGCCTGCCTTCCAGCCTCCCCCATCCCATCCCTCTAGCCTGTCACCAAGCACCAAGCTGAGCTCCCTGTGCTACACAGGAACTTTCCACTAGCTGTCTATTTCACACATGATAGTGTATATATGTTAGTGCGACTCTCTCAATTCGTTCCACACTCTCCTTCCCCTGCTGAATCCACAAGTCCATTCTCTACATTTGTGTCTCTATTCCTGCCCTGGAATTACTTTCATCAGTACCATTTTTCTAGATTCTATATATATGTGTTAATATATGATGTTTGATGTTCTCTGACTTACTTTACTCTGTATAATATCTCTAGGTTTCTTCATCTCACTAAAACTGACTCAAATTCATTCCTTTTTATGGCTGAGAGATATTCCATTGTATATATGTACCACAACTTCTTTATCCACTCACCTATGGAGAGTTTGACTACTTAAGATTCCTCATGTAAGTAGGAAGATGTAGAATTTGTCCTTCTGTGATTGGCTTATTTCACTTAGCATAATGTCCTCAAGATTCATCCCTTTTGTAGCATGTGACAGGATTTCCTTCCTTTTTTAAGGTTGTATAATATTCCATTATACGGATATTCCACATTTCCTTTATCCATTCATCTCCTGATAGACATTTAAATTGCTTCCACCTTTTGGCTATTGTGAATAACGCTATAATGAACATGGTTGTGTGACTATGTCTTCAAGATCCTGTTTTCAATTCTTTTGCATATATTTATATGCCCAGAGGTGAGACTGCTGTATGATCTGGTATCTGTAAAATGGTAGTTAGAGGCTTCACACTCATGTTTGATTTTTTGTTTTGACAAAAACATTCCATCGTTAGATATATAATGTCTGGTCTTCTTCCATTGTGTGAGATTATCAGTCACAGACTATGAAAAGGTTATATTTAATTCTATCATTCCTTCTTTGTTTATTAATTCAAATTTCCCTATAAAGAAATACTTCCCTTCAATAACTGTTTGGCTACCTTAAGTGTTATGGACTGAATTGTTTCCCCCAAAATTCATATGCTGAAGCCCTAACCCCCAGCACCTCAGAATATGACTGTATGGAAATAGGGCCCTTAGTTTGCAGGGCAGGCATAGAGGTGCAGGCATAGAGGTGCAGGCATAGAGAATGGATTTGCGGACACCATGGTGGGACAAACTGAGAGAGCAGCACGGATATATACACACTGCCATGTGCAAAATAGAGAGCTGGTAGGAAGCTGCTGTACAGCACAGGGCGCTCAGCTCTGACCCCGGTGATGACCTAAAGGGGTGGGTGGAAGGGAGGCTCAAGAGAGAGGGGTATATGTCTACACATGGCTCAGCAGGTAAAGAATCCACCTGCAAGGCGGAAGACACAGCAGACACAGCTTTGATCCCTGGGTCGGGAAGATCCCCTGGAGGAGGAAATGGCAACTCACTCCTGAAAAATCCCATGGACAGAGGAGACAGATGGACTACAGTCCAAAGGGTCACAAAGAGTTGGACACGACTGACTGAACACAGTTGATTCACACTCTGTTGTACAGCAGAAACTAACACAACATTGTAAAGCAATTATACTCCAATTAAAAAAAAAAACTTTAAAAAAAGTTAAAAGGACACCATTAAGGTGGGTTCTAATCCAATCTGACTGGTGGACACACAGAGACACATTAGGCATGTGCACACAGAAGAAAGGCCACGTGAGGACACAGCAAGGAGATGTCCATCTGCAAGACCAGGAGAGAAGCCTCAAGACAGGACAAGTTAATCTCACACGTTTGGCCTCCAGAACTGAGAGAAGTTTCTGGTATTTAAGCCACCCGTACTTTATTGTGACAGTCACAGCAAACTAATACGTGGAGGTAAGCTTGTAGGAAAGGCAGGATAAATGCTTGATATTTATTACCAGTTTGCCTTTATCTTGAGTTATCTTTGATTTCTTTTTCTTTTTTTTGCCATTACTCTGGGCTTTAACTTGGTATCTCGACAGGAAGAAATAAAAAAAATTACAAGGAGTAGGAAAAGCGTTGAATTGTGTGATACTGCTGAAAAATGTAAAAAAATGATAGTCTCTCAGTTGTGTCCAACTCTCTGTGACCCCATGGGCTGTAGCCTGCCAGGCTTCTCTCTGTATGGAATTCTCCGAGTAAGAAAACTGGAGTGGGTGGACAATCCCTTCTCCAGAGGATCTTCCTGACCCAGGGATTGAACCCGAGTTTCCTGTATTGCAGAAAGATTCTTTACCATCTGAGCCACCAGAGAAGTCCTAGTTAACTCTGAATGGATGATGATCATGTGTTTAAGGACTGCAGGGTAGCTATTAAGGGAGGGTGTAGCACACAAACATTTCTATCCCAATGCCCCTTTCTTCTGTAACACTTCATGTAAAACATGTAAAGCATCTAAAATCCTTCAGTTAAGTCTTCCTCCTTGGGTGCCAAGTGCTTTGATTATTTGGTGGGTGTGCTGCCTTCAAGTGATAGTATCCTCTTAAAAGGTTAGTGGTCTTTTTGGCTGATTCATACCATTAGGTAAATATAAAATCCCTCAGAGGGAAGATATGAGTTTTATCAACCAATGTTAGAAGAGAGGCATCTACTCAAAGCAGCTGGTACCTCCTCAACCCAAGCCCAATGGGAATCTGTTGTCTTTTTCCCTCGCCCATCACAGAAACAGCCTCTTCTAGCTTTTGAGCCCTAACTATGTACACAGTGATGTTCTGATCCTGTAACTTCTGCCCCAGAATTCAGATGTATTTGGTGCTCTACCAGGCTTCGGCGAGAGTGGAGAGTTGTCTGAGTGGCTTTGGAATCAAAAGGGAAGGGAATCTGAACTCAAAATCCCCTTTAATTTGTCTTGATTAGATTTTAAGTCTGTAACTTTTAATTTTTTTTTTTTTTTGGCTGTGCCTCGCAGCATGTGGGATCTTAGCTCCTCAACCAGGGATGGAACATGGACCCTCTACCCTGGAAACACAGAGTCCTAACCACTGGACTGTCAGGGAAGTCCTAAGTCTATAAGTTTTAGATCACTGCCTCAAAACACAAGAACAAAATGTTGGCACATTAAATATGCATACTATGTTGTAATATAAAGATACATCACATGATTGTTGGTATAGCTGTTATGTATACGTAATTAATAAGACGTGGGTTTGATCCCTGGGTCTGGAAGATCACCTGGAGAAGGAAATATCAACCCACTGCAGGATTCTTGCCTGGGAAATCCCATACACAGAGGAGCCTGGCGGGCTACAGTCCATGGGGTCGCAAAGAGTTGGACACAACTTAGCAACTAAACAATAAAAATAATTAGTTGGAATCATAATCAGAGAAAATTATGTGTTTAAATACACTGAATCTGAAATACGTTTTTTTTATTTCAGTGAAGAACTTTGCCATGATATACCACATATATCTTAAATGTCCCATTAGGGACTAGAAAGTATGATTACAATTCAAGTTAGAGATTGTAGTTTAAAGTTACCACATGAGAGAATTCATGTATTGACTGCCAAATGATTTTTACTTAAATTTAGCTAATTCCATCAATAACCTGACATGGAGGCTGGAAATTTACTAGAACAGATGTTTGAACTCCCATAGACATTTGGATGCATCAGAAAACTGCAGAGATGGTGAGTTATCCATCTTAAACGCTGCTGGTTCAAAACGTTTGAATCACCCTGGTTCAATTAAATGTCTCCAAATGAATTATAAGTTAACAAAATGCTTGTCAGGCCAAACTCTGATCCAGGCTCGCCTCGGTGTGATGCAAACAGTGGCCGCGGGCCAAGGACGCGCCGTGCTCTCACGCTGAAATATGAACTGGGCTCTGGGGAGACCAGAGAAGCCTAAACAAACATCTGGGCCCTTCTAGCTGCTTACTATTTTCAGTTTTTACAACAGTCGTCTCTGGATTTCTGTATAAAAACAAAACCTACTGTACACTTCTCCTTAGAAGAGACAAGAAAATCCTCAGATTCCAGCACCAATTTGGTTTCCATCAGTACTGACACTTCTCCTTTTTTAAAGCAAATTATCTTTTTCCTCAACTGTCTTTTCCCTTCCATTACCTCTTTATCTGTTTCGTTTTTTCTTACCACGTTTTGATTTTTTATCAAATTATTAAGAGGCATTTAATTAATACCTAGTAATGACAAATCTAGGAAATAGGATAATCTGTGTGACAAGAACAGTTGATACGCTTGGATAACTAAGAATTAGAATTATAAATGGGTTCACTACCTAGAACTACAGCCCGCCCCTCTAACACAGATAGTTGGCCTGTGGCCTGTAAATGGACTTGGTTTGGCTAACTCAATGTTCTTTTTAAAGACTGAATATGAGTGATATTTAAGCAGAAGGCATTTCTAGTTGATCCCAGGCCAAACAATCTTAAACTCTCCCTCTCACATGTACCCCACCTGAATGGTCTCTGAGTCAGCTAAGCTTGTCCCTGGTCAGAGTTTTCATGCAGAAAAGACCACAAAATCACATTTCTCAAATGTTCATCAGGGAGTCCTGAGGTGTGGCTCTGCTGCTGCTTCTGCTAAGTCGCTTCAGTCGTGTCCGACTCTGTGCGACCCCATAGACAGCAGCCCACCAGGCTCCCCCGTCCCTGGGATTCTCCAGGCAAGAACACCGGAGTGGGTTGCCATCTCCTTCTCCACTGCGTGAAAGTGAAAAGTGAAAGTGAAGTCACTCAGTCGCATCGGACTCGTAGTAACCCCATGGACTGCAGCCTACCAGGGTCCTCCATCCATGGGATTTTCTAGGCAAGAGTACTGGAATGGCTTGCCATTGCCTTCTCCGGAGGTGTGGCTCAGGGCTGTGCATTTTTAAGGAGCATTTCAGGTGATCGTGTGGATTTGATCTTGAGCCACACTAAAGAAACATCACTGAGAAGATTTTCCAAATTGTTTTTGTGTGCTTGTGTGACAAAACAACCAAATGAAATCAAAATAGTTCCTATACTAATAGTCCTACAGAAAACTGACAGAGTAGTTAAATAAGGATAACAACAATAATCTATTTTTTAAATGTGGAAAATTAGGCAACATTTCTCCAAATGTTTTTTCCCTTTTTTCCTTTTCAGGAAGTTTTTTTTTCCTCTGATTTTTAAAAGTTATACCTAAAGCCATACAATATAGAAAAGTAGAAAAAGAAAAACATTATCCTAACTTCACCCATCTAGAGAGAGATACTTTTAAAGTATAACATAATATGCAAGGTAATAAAAGTATAACATAAATATAACAATATAAAATATTTATATAATAAAATTTAAAAATCTACTTTACAAAATCAAAGAAATTTCTGTACCATAAAAAGTCACAGTTGAACAAACAAGCAAAATTCAAGTTTCATCAGTTCAGTTCAGTTCAGTCACTCAGTTGTGTCCAACTCTTTGCAACCCCATGAATTGCAGCACGCCAGGCCTCCCTGTCCATCACCAACTCCCGGAGTTCACTCAAACTCACGTCCATCGAGTCGGTGATGCCATCCAGCCATCTCATCCTCTGTCGTCCCCTCCTCCTCCTGCCCCCAATCCCTCCCAGCATCAGAGTCTTTTCCAATGAGTCAACTCTTCACATGAGGTGGCCAAGGTATTGGAGTTTCAGCTTTAGCATCATTCCCTCCAAAGAACACCCAGGGCTGATCTCCTTTAGAATGGACTGGTTGGATCTCCTTGCAGTCCAAGGGACTCTCAAGAGTCTTCTCCAACACCACAGTTCAAAAGCATCAATTCTTCGGTGCTCAGCTTTCTTCACAGTCCAACTCTCACATCCATACATGACCACAGGAAAAACCATAGCCTTGACTAGACGAACCTTTGTTGGCTGAATATGCTATCTAGGTTGGTCATAATTTCCCTTCTAAGGAGTAAGCGTCTTTTAATTTCATGGCTGCAGTCACCATCTGCAGTGATTTTGGAGCCCAAAAAGATAAAGTCTGACACTGTTTCCACTGTTTCCCCATCTATTTCCCATGAAGTGATGGGACCAGGTGCCATGATCTTCATTTTCTGAATGTTGAGCTTTAAGCCAACTTTTTCACTCTCCTCTTTGACTTTCATCAAAAGGCATTTTAGTTCCTCTTCCCTTTCTGCCATAAGGGTGGTGTCATCTGCATATCTGAGGTTATTGATATTTCTCAAGTTTCATAGAACTGCATAAAATCGAAAGTAAAATTCTCCTTTCCCAAGTCAATCCTGAGAGTGGCTCTTTTTCTTCATTTTCTTTTAGTAACTTAAAAAAAAGTAGCATTATATCTTTAGATAAATACTTAATATGTTAATTGTTTTTCTCCATTCAATTTAGGTATAACTTGTATTCAGTAATTTGCATATAAACCTGAAGTCCACTCAAAGAAATTGTTACATATGTCCACAACCACTGCTGTTACCTGAATCAAGCTACAGAGCATTTCAGCTCCTATGAGGCTCCCTCTTACTCCTTCTCAGTTAGTATTCCCTCTGAGATAATCACTTTTCTCCTTCATCAGCACAGATGAGCTCTGCAAGTGTTTGAATGTTCAGTAAATGGAATCCTATAGTATATACTCTTTCCATTCACACGTCTTTCATTCAGCATAGAGTATGTGAGATTCAGTCATGGTTTACTTTTCACTGCTGTGTAGTATTCTACTATATGACTACACCACAATTTATCTGTTATATTGTTGATGGACTTTTGGGTGGTTTCCAGTTTTTATTATGAATAATTCTACTATGACCATTCTTGAGTGTCTTCTCGTGGACATAAGAACTCAAATCTCTTGGGTATATAACAGGACTTCAATCTATCAATCTTTTTTTCTCCTTATAAAAAATCATTATCCACCCTCAGGTCATAAAAATATTCTCTTGTTGTGTCAACTTTCACACTTGGGTTTAAGATTCATCTTGAAGTAGAGGCCAAAATTCTTTTTTTTCCCCTTTTAAGTGTATATTTACTTCTTTTTTAATTTATTTTTTTAATGAAGGATAATTGCTTTACAGAATTTTCTGTTGTTTTCTGTCAAACCTCAACATGAATCAGCCATATGTATACATATATCCCCTCTCTTTTGAACCTCCCTCCCATCTCCTTCCCATCCCAGCTCTCTAGGTTGATACAGATCCCCTGTTTGAGTTTGCTGACCCATATAGCAAATTCCTGTTGGCTGTCTATTTTACACATGGTAATGTAAGTCTCCATGTTACTCTTTCCATACATCTCACTCTCCCCTCCCCTCTCCCCATGTCCATAAGTCTAGTCTCTATGTGTGTTTCTCCATTGCTGCCCTGTAAATAAATTCTTCAGTACGATTTATATAGATTCTGTATATATGCATTAGAATATGATATTAATCTTTCTGACTCACTTCACTCTGTATAATAGGTTCTAGGTTCACCCATCTCATTAGAACTGACTCAAATGCATTCATTTCTATGGCTGAGTAATATTCCATTGTGATTATATACCACAACCTGTTTATCCATTCATCTGTAAATGGACATCTAGGTTGCGTCCATGTTCTAGCTATTGTAAATAGTGCTGCAATGAACAATGGGATACATGTGTCTCTTTCAATTTTGGTTTCCTCGGGGTATATGCCTAGGAGTATGATTGCTGGGTCATATGGTGGTTTTATTGCTAGTTTTTTAAGGAATCTCCATACTGTGTCTCTTTCAATTTTGGTTTCCTTGGGGTATATGCCTAGGAGTATGATTGCTGGGTCATGTGGTAGTTTTATTGCTAGTTTTTTAAGGAATCTCCATATTGGTTGTATCAATATACATTCCCACCAACAGTGCAAGAGCATTCCCTTTTCTCCACACCCTCTCCAGCATTTATTGTTTGTAGATTTTTTTATGAGGGCCATTCTGACCGGTGTGAGCTGATATCTCATTGAAGTTTTGATTTGCATTTCACTAATAATGAGTGATGTTGAACATCTTTTCATATATTTGTTAGCCATCTGTATGTCTTCATTAGAGAAATGTTTACTTAGGTCTTTTTCCCACTTTTTGTTTGGGTTTTTTGCTTTTCTGGTATTGAGTTGTATGAGCTGCTTGTATATTTTGGAAATTAATCCTTTCTCAGTTGTTTCATTTGCTATTATTTTCTCCCATTCTGAGGGCTGTCTTTCCACCTTGCTTATAGTTTCCTTTGCTGTGCAAAAGCTTTTAAGTTTAATCAGGTCCCAGTTGTTTACTTTTGCTTTTATTTCCATTACTCTAGGAGGTGGGTCATAGAGGATCTTGCTTTGATTTATGTCATTGAGCATTCTGCCTATGTTTTCCTCTAAGAGTTCTATAGTTTCTGGTCTTACATTTAGGTCTTTAATCCATTTTGAGTTATCTTTGTGTATGGTAATGAAGTCGCTCAGTCATATCGGACTCTTTGCGACTCCATGGACAGTAGCCTTCCAGGCTCTGCAATCCATGGGATTTTCCAGGCAAGAATACTGGAGAGGGCTGCCATTTCCTTCTCCAGGGGATCTTCCCAACCCAGGGATTGAACCTGGGTCTCCTGCATTGCAGACAGATGCTTTTACCATCTGAGCCACCAGGGAAGACTGTGTATGGTAGGAAGTGGACAGATGCTTTTACTGTGTGAGCCACCAGAGAAGACTGTGTATGGGAGGAAGTGTTCTAATTTCACTCTTTTACATGTAGTTGTCCAGTTTTCCCAGCACCACTTATCAAAGAGGCTGTCTTTGCCGCATTGTATATTCTTGCCTTTGTCAAAAATAAGGTACCCATAGGTGCATGGGTTTCTTTCTGGGCTTTCTATCTTGTTTCATTGGTCTATATTTCTGCTTTTGTGCCAGTATCATACTGTCTTCATGACTATAGCTTCGTAGTATAATCTGAAGTCAGGAAGCTTGATTCCTCCAGTGCCTTCTTCTTCCTCAAGACTGCTTTAGCTATTCAGGGTCATTTGTGTTTCCATATGAATTGTGAGATTTCTTGGTCTAGTTCGGTGAAAAATGCCATTGGTAATTTGATAGGGATCACATTGAATCTGTAAACTGCGTTTGGTAGTATAGTCATTTTCACAATATTAATTCTTCCTACCCAGTAACATGGAATATCTCTCCATCTGTTTATGTCATCTTTGATTTCTTTCATTAGTGTCTTATAATTTTCTGTGTACAGTTCTTTCATCTCCTTCGATAAGTTTATTCCGAGATATTTTATTCTTTTTGTTGCAATGGTGAATGGGACTGATTTCTTAATTTTCTTTCAGATTTTCCACCGTTAGTACATAGAAATGAAAGTGATTTCTGTGTATTGATTTTGTATCCTGCAACTTTGTAAAATTCACTGACTAGCTCTAGTAACGTTCTGATACTATCTTTAGGGTTTTTTATGTACAGTATCATGTCATCTGCAAATAGTGAGAGCTTTACTTCTTCTTTTCTGATCTGGATTCCTTTTATTTTTCTTCTCTGATTGACGTAGCTAGAACTTCCAGAACTATGTTGAATAACAGTGGTGAAAGTGGACACCCTTGTCTTCTTCCTGATCTTGGGGGAATGTGTTCAGTTTTTAACCACTGAGAATAATGTTTGCTGTAGGCTTATCATATATGGCCTTTACTATGTTGAGGTAGGTTCCTTCTATGCCCTTTTTTGGAAGAGTTATAATCATAAAAGGGTGCTGAAATTTGTCAAAGGCTTTTTCTGCATCTATTGAGATTATCATATGGTTTTTATCTTTCATTTTGTTAATGTGGTGTGTCATATTGATTGATTTGTATATACTGAAGAATCCTTGCATTCCTGGAATAAACCCAACTTGATTAGGGTGTATGAGCTTTTTGAGGTCTTGCTGAATTCTGTTTGCTAAAATTTTGTTGAGGATCTTTGCATTTATGTTCATTGGTGATATTGGCCTGTAGTTTTCTTTTTTTGTGTTGTCTTTGTTTGGTTTTGGTATCAGGGTGATGGTGGCCTTGTAGAATGAGTTTGGAGTGTTTCTTCCTCTGCAATTTTTTGAAAGAATTTTAGAAGGATAGGCATTAGTTCTTCTCTAAATGTTTGATAGAATTCTTCTGTGAAGCCATCTGGTCCTGGGCTTTTGTTTTTTGGGAGATTTTTGATCACAGCTTCAATTTCAGTGCTTGTAATCGGCTGTTCATAATTTCTATTTCTTCCTGGTTCAGTCTTGGAAGATGGAACTTTTCTAAGAATCTGTCCATTTCTTCCAGGTTATCAATTTTATTGACATATAATTGTTCATAATAGTCTTTTATAAACCTTTGTATTTCTGCATTGCCTTTTGTAACCTCTCCTTTTTCATTTCTAATTTTGTTAATTTGATTCTTCTCTCTTTTTTTCTTGATGAGTCTGGCTAAAGGCTTGTCAATTTTGTTTATCTTCTCACAGAACCAGCGTTTAGTTTTATTAATTTTTACTATTGTTTCTTTCATTTCTTTTTCAGTTATTTCTGCTTGGATCTTTATGATTTCTTTCCTTCTACTACTTTTAGAGTTTTTCTGTTCTTCTTTTTCCAGTTGCTTTAGGTGTAAAGTTAGGTTGTCTATTCGATGTTTTTCTTATTTCCTGAGGTAGGATTGTATTGCTATTAACTTCAGTAACCTGTTGGTTATTTAGAAACATATGGTTTAATCTTCATGTGTTTGTGTTTCTTACAGGGTTTTTTTTTGTAATAATTTTATTTTCTTACAGTTTTTTTCTTGAAATTGATATCTTGTCTCATGGTGTTGTGGTCAGAGAAGATGCTTGATATGATTTCAATTTTCTTAAATTTACTGAGGCTTGATTTGTGACCAAAGATGTGGTCTATCCTGAGGAAGAGAGAAGCACTTGAGAAGAAGTTGCATTCCTCTCCTTTTGGATGTAATGTCCTCATGAAATCAATGAGATCCATCTCATCTAATGTATCATTTAAGACTTGTGTTTCCTTATTAATTATCTGTTTTGATGATCTGTCCATTGCTGTGAGTGGGGTGTTAAAGTCTCTTACTATTATTGTGCTAGTGTCAACTTTTCCTTTTATGTCTGTTAGTGTTTGTCTTATGTATTGAGGTGCTCCTGTGTTGGGTGCACACAATATAGGAGAGATAGAAATTAGATAGAAAATTAGAGATACCAAGGGAACATTTTATGCAAAGATGGGCTCAATAAAGGACAGAAATGGTATGGACCTAACAGAAGCAGAAGATATTAAGAAGAGATGGCAAGAATACACAGAAGAACTGTACAAAAAAGATCTTCATGACCCAGATAATCACGATGGTGTGATCACTCACCTAGAGCCAGACATCCTAGAATGTGAAGTCAAGTGGGCCTGAAGAAACATCACTACGAACAAAGCTAGTGGAGGTGGTAGAATTCCAGTTGAGCTATTTCAAATCCTACCTGATGACGCTGTGAAAGTGCTGCACTCATTAAGTCAGAAAATTTGGAAAACTCAGCAGTGACCATAGGACTGGAAAAGGTCAGTTTTCATTACAATCCCAAAGAAAGGCAATGCCAAAGAGTGTTCAAACTACCACACAATTGCACTCATCTCACACGCTAGTAAAGTAATGCTCAAAATTCTCCAAGCTTCAACAATACATGAACCATGAATTTCTACATGTTCAAGCTGGTTTTAGAAAAGGCAGAGGGACCAGAGATCAAATTGCCAACATCCGCTGGATCATCAAAAAAGCAAGAGAGTGCCAGAAAAACATCTATTTCTGCTTTATTGACTATGCCAAAGCCTTTGACTGTGTGGATCATAATAAACTGTGAAAAATTCTGAAAGAGATGGGAATACCAGACCACCGTACCTGCCTCCTGAGAAATCTGTATGCAGGTCAGGAAGTAACAGTTAGAACTGTACATGGAACAGCAGATTGGTTCCAAATAGGAAAAGGAGTATGTCAAGGCTGTATATTGTCACCCTACTTATTTAACTTATATGCAGAGTACATCATGATAAACGCTGGGCTGGAAGAAGCACAAGCTGGAATCAAGAATGCTAGGAGAAATATCAATAACCTCAGATATGCAGATGACACCACCCTTGTGGCAGAAAGTGAAGAACAACTAAAAGCCTCTTGATGAAAGTGAAAGAGGAGAGTGAAAAGTTGGCTTAAAACTCAACATTCAGAAAAGTAAAATCATGGCATCCAGTCCCATCACTTCATGGCAAATAGATTGGGAAACAGTGGAAACAGTGGCAGACTTTATTTTGGGGGGTTCCAAAATCACTGCAGATGGTGACTGCAGCCATGAAATTAAGAGACGCTTACTCCTTGGAAAGAAAGTTATGACCAACCTAGACAGCATATTAAAAAGCAGAGACATTACTTTGCCAACAAAGGTCTGTCTAGTCAAGGCTATGGTTCTTCCAGTGGTCATGTATGGATGTGAGAGTTGGACTGTGAAGAAAGCTGAGTGCTGAAGAATTGATGCTTTTGAACTCTGGTGTTGGAGAAGACTCCTGAGAGTCCCTTGGACTGCAAGGAGATCCAACCAGTCGATCCTAAAGGATATAAGTCCTGAATATTCATTGGAAGGGCTGATGCTGAAGCTGAAACTCCAATACTTTGGCCACCTGATGCAAAGAACTGACTCATTGGAAGAGACCCTGATTCTGCGAAAGACTGAAGGTGGGAGAAGGGGATGACAGAGGATGAGACGGTTGGATGGCATCACCAACTCAATGAACATGAGTTTGAGTAAAGTCCGGGAGTTGGTTATGAACAGAGAGGCCTGGCCTGTTGGAGTCTATGGGGTCGCAAAGAGTTGGACACGACTGAACAACTGAACTGAACTGAACTATGTTGGGTGCATAGATATTTACAATAGTTATGTCTTCCTCTTGCATTGATCTCTTGATCATTATGTAGTGTCCTTCCTTATCTCTTGTAATATTCTTTAAGTTCTATTTTGTCTGATATGAGGATGCTACTCCTACTTTCTTTTGCTTCCCATTTGCATGGAATATATTTTTCCACCCTCTCACTTTTAGTCTATATGTGTCTTTAGGTCTAAAGTGGGTTGGGTTTCTTATAGACAGCATATATATATCAGTCTTGTTTTTATATCCATTCAGCCAGTCTGGGTCCTTTGGTTGGCGCATTTAATCCATTTACATTTAAAGTAATTATTCATATCAGTCAGTTCAATTCAGTTCAGTTCAGTCACTCAGTCACGTCAGACTCTTTGTGATTCTGTGGACTACAGCATGCCAGGCCTCCCTGTCCAGTTCTGTGGAGTTTTCCTTTTTTTTTCCCTTCTTTTCTCTCTTTTTTGTTTCTTTTCTCTTTTTTAAATTTTAATGTTTAGTTTTTTAAACCTATTATTTTTTTTTCTACATTGATTCCTTTGCTTTTCCTAGGGTTCTTTTCCCCTTGCAGTTAATCTTTAATATATATAAATCTTCATCTACCTCTATTTAACATTGCATATCTATTCTTTCTTTCTTTTTTTTCTTTTTTTTCCTCTCAACATATTTGTTAGTTTTGTTTTCATTGCTTTATTCCCTACTTGGCACCTTGCTTTAGTTTTGTTTTCCAGTTTGTGCTTAAGTGAGTTTTGTTCTTAACTGGTCAATATAATTTTTGATTTCCTTTGTTTGTTGGGTCAATCTACTTTATTTTTGTTGGACTGTTTTCACTTTGCTCATGGGTCTATATGTATATGTGTATATTCCATTATTTTAATTATTATTTGCCTGATTTTGTAACTGCCATTTGTCTGGGGTTCATCTTTGGTTTTTCATTTTTAGATATTTGTTTTAATCTCACTTAATGCCATAACAAACTACTTGTGGAATCTTCATTCCTGAGCAGTCATCAAGCCCTGACCCTTTGGAGTGGGAGCACTGACTTCAAGACCCTAGACTACCAGAGAACTAACCCTATGGAGTATCAGATAGTGAGAACTCACACAAAGGAAACCACTTGAATTCAAGACCAGCATCACCTAATCACCAGGAGCACCCTGTGTAGGATGCCTCATCTAAACAACAAACAAAATAAAAATACAAATACAATCATCAGCAGACAGATGTACCACCTCACTCAGCCTTGCCCATCAGAGGAAAAACAAACAAACCAAAACTCAGCACAAATCTCTCCCTATACAAAGTTTACACAAACCACTGGACCAACCTTAGGAGGGCAGAAACCAAAAGGAAGAAAGAATTCAACCTTGAAGCCTGGGAATAGGAAACCTCAAACACAATAAGTTAAAAAAAAAAAAAAAGGCAGAGAAATACTGCACAAATGAAGGAACAAAGTAGAAACATAGAAGTCCAAATAAATGAAGAGGAAATAGGCAAATTACCTGAAAAAGAATTCAGAATGATGATAGTAATGATGATCAAAAACCTTGAAAACAAAGTGGAGAAAAAGCCAGAATCAACTAACAAAGACTTAGAAGAATTAAAGAAAAAACATACAAACAACACAATTACTGAAATTAAAAATACTCTACAAGGAATCAATAGCAGAATACCTGAAGCAGAAGAACAAATTAGTGAGCTGGAAGATAAAATGATAGAAATAACTTCTGAAGAGCAGAACAAAGTATAAAGAAGGAAAACAACTGAGGATAGTTTCAGAGACATCTGGGACAATATCAAATGCACCAACATTTGAATTATAGGGGTCCCAGAAGAAGAAGAGAAAAAGAAAGGGTATGAGAAAATTTTTGAAGAGATTATAGTTGAAAATTTCCCCAACATGGAAAAGAAATAGCCAATCAAGTCCAAGAGGCACAAGGAGTCCCATATAGGATAAAAGCAAGCAGAAACATGGCAAGACACACGCTAATCAAACTAACAAAGACCAAATACAAAGAAAGAATATTAAAAGCAGCAAGGGAGAAGCAACAAGTAACATACAAGGGAAACCCCATATGCTTAACAGCTGATCTTTCAGCAGAAACTCTGCAGGCCAGAGGGGAATGGCAGGATATATTTAAAGTACTGAAAGGGAAAAATATGCAACCAAGATTACTGTACCCAGCAAGGACCTCATTCAGAATTGATGGAGAAATAAAAAGCTTTTCAGACAAGCAAAAGTTAAGAGAACTCAGTACCACCAAACCAGCTCTCCAACAAATACTAAAGGATATTCTCTAGACAGGAAACACAAAAAGGGTGTATAAATTCAAACCCAAAATAATAAAGTAAATGGCAATGGGATCATACTTATCAATAATTACCTTAAATGTAAATGGGTTGAATGCCCCAACCAAAAGACAAAGACTGGCTGAATGGATACAAAAACAAGACCCCTACATATGTTGTCTACAAGAGACCCACCTCAAAACAGGGGACACATACAGACTGAAAGTGAAGGGCTGGAAAAAGATTTTCCATGAAAATAGAGACCAAAAGAAAGCAGGAGTAGCAATACTCATATCAGATAAAATAGACTTTAAAACAAAGGCTATGAAAAGAGACAAAGAAGGTCACTACATAATGATCAAAGGATCAATCCAAGAAGAAGATATAACAATTATAAATATATATGCACCCAACATAGGAGCACTGCAATATGTAAGACAAATGCTAACAAGTATGAAAGGAGAAATTAACAATAACACAATAATAGTGGGAAACTTTAATACCCCACTCACACCTATGGATAGATCAGCTAAACAGAAAATTAACAAGGAAGCACAAACTTTAACTGATACAATAGACCAGTTAGACCTAATTGATATCTATAGGACATTTCATCCCAAAACAATGAATTTCACCTTTTTCTCAAGCGCACACAGAACCTTCTCCAGGATAGATCACATCCTGGGCCATAAATCTAGCTTTGGTAAATTCAAAAAAATTGAAATCATTCCAAGCATCTTTTCTGACCATAATACAGTAAGATTAGATCTCAATTACAGGAGAAAAACTATTAAAAATTCCAACATATGGAGGCTGAACAACACGCTGCTGAATAACCAACAAATCACAGAAGAAATCAAAAAAGAAATCAAAATTTGCATAGAAATGAATGAAAATGAAAACACAACAACCCAAAACCTGTGGGACACTGTAAAAGCAGTCCTAAGGGGAAAGTTCATAGCAATACAGGCATACCTCAAGAAACAAGAAAAAAGTCAAATAAATAACCTAACTCTACACCTAAAGCAACTAGAAAAGGAAGAAATGAAGAACCCCAGGGTTAGTAGAAGGAAAGAAATCTTAAAAATTAGGGCAGAAATAAATGCAAAAGAAACAAAAGAGACCATAGCAAAAATCAACAAAGCCAAAAGCTGGTTCTTTGAAAGGATAAATAAAACTGACAAACCATTAGCCAGATTCATCAAGAAGCAAAGGGAGAAAAATCAAATCAATAAAATTAGAAATGAAAATGGAGAGATCACAACAGACAACACAGAAATACAAAGGATCGTAAGAGACTACTATCAGCAATTATATGCCAATAAAATGGACAACGTGGAAGAAATGGACAAATTCTTAGAAAAGTACAACTTTCCAAAACTGAACCAGGAAGAAATAGAAAATCTTAACAGACCCATCACAAGCACGGAAATTGAAACTGTAATCAGAAATCTTCCAGCAAACAAAAGCCCAGGTCCAGACAGCTTCACAGCTGAATTCTACCAAAAATTTAGAGAAGAGCTAACACCTATCCTACTCAAACTCTTCCAGAAAATTGCAGAGGAAGGTAAACTTCCAAACTCATTCTATGAGGCCACCATCACCCTAATACCAAAATCTGACAAAGATCCCACAAAAAAAGAAAACTACAGGCCAATATCACTGGTGAACATAGATGCAAAAATCCTTAACAAAATTCTAGCAATCAGAATCCAACAACACATTAAAAAGATCATACACCATGACCAAGTGGGCTTTATCCCAGGGATGCAAGGATTCTTCAATATAGGCAAATCAATCAATGTAATACACCACATTAACAAATTGAAAAATAAAAATTATGATTTTTTAAAAAATAAAAAATATGATTATCTCAATAGATGCAGAGAAAGCCTTTGACAAAATTCAACATCCATTTATGATAAGAACTCTCCAGAAAGCAGGAATAGAAGGAACATACCTCAACATAATAAAAGCTATATATGATAAACCCACAGCAAACATTATCCTCAATGGTGAAAAATTGAAAGCATTTCCTCTAAAGTCAGGAACAAGACAAGGGTGCCCACTTTCACCATTACTATTTAACATAGTTTTGGAAGTTTTGGCCACAGCAATCAGAGCAGAAAAAGAAATAAAAGGAATCCAAATTGGAAAAGAAGAAGTAAAACTCTCACTGTTTGCAGATGACATGATCCTCTACATAGAAAACCCTAAAGACTCCACCAGAAAATTACTAGAACTAATCAATGACTATAGTAAAGTTGCAGGATATAAAATCAACACACAGAAATCCCTTGCATTCCTATACACTAATAATGAGAAAACAGAAAGAGAAATTAAGGAAACAATTCCATTCACCATTGCAACAAAAAGAATAAAATACTTAGGAATATATCTACCTAAAGAAACTAAAGACCTATATATAGAAAACTATAAAATACTGGTGAAAGAAATCAAAGAGGACACTAATAGATGGAGAAATATACCATGTTCATGGATTGGAAGAATCAATATAGTGAAAATGAGTATACTACCCAAAGCAATTTATAGATTCAATGCAATCCCTATCAAGCTACCAACGGTACTCTTCACAGAGCTAGAACAAATAATTTCACAATTTGTATGGAAATACAAAAAACCTCAAATAGCCAAAGCAATCTTGAGAAAGAAGAATGGAACTTGAGGAATCAACCTGCCTGACTTCAGGCTTTACTACAAAGCCACAGTTACCAAGACAGTATGGTACTGGCACAAAGACAGAAATATAGATCAATGAACAAAATAGAAAGCCCAGAGATAAATCCATGCACCTATGAACACCTTATCTTTGACAAAGGAGGCAAGAATATACAGTGGATTAAAGACAATCTCTCTAACAAGTGGTGCTGGGAAAACTGGTCAACCACTTGTAAAAGAATGAAACTAGAGCACTTTCTAACACCATACACATAAATAAACTCAAAATGGATTAAAGATCTAAACGTAAGACCAGAAACTATAAAACTCCTAGAGGAGAACATAGGCAAAACACTCTCCGGCATACATCACAGCAGGATCCTCTATGACCCACCTCCCAGAATATTGGAAATAAAAGCAAAAATAAACAAATGGGACCTAATTAAACTTAAAAGCTTCCGCACAACAAAGGAAATTATAAGCAAGGTGAAAAGACAGCCTTCAGAATGGGAGAAAATAATAGCAAATGAAGCAAATGACAAACAACTAATCTCAAAAATATACAAGCAACTCATACAGCTCAATTCCGGAAAAATAAATGACCCAATCAAAAAATGGGCCAAAGAACTAAATAGACATTTCTCCAAAGAAGACATACAGATGGCTAACAAACACGTGAAAAGATGCTCAACATCACTCATTATCAGAGAAAAGCAAATCAAAACCACTATGAGGTACCATTTCATGCCAGTCAGAATGGCTGTGATCCAAAACTCTACAAGTAATAAATGCTGGAGAGGGTGTGGAGAAAAGGGAACCCTCTTACACTGTTTTCCTTTAAAAACTGGAAATAGAACTGCCTTATGATCCAGCAATCCCACTGCTGGGCATACACACTGAGGAAACCAGAATTGAAAGAGACACATGTACCCCAATGTTCATCGCAGCACTGTTTATAACAGCCAGGACATGGAAGCAACCTAGATGTCCATCAGCAGATGAATGGATAAGAAAGCTGTGGTACATATACACAATGGAGTATTACTCAGCCATTAAAAAGGATACATTTGAATCAGTTCTAATGAGGTGGATGAAACTGGAGCCTATTATACAAAGTGAAATAAGCCAGAAAGAAAAACACCAATATAGTATACTAACACATATGTATGGAATTTAGAAAGATGGTAACAATAACCCTGTATACAAGACAGCAAAAGAGGCACTGATGTATAGAACAGTCTTTTGGACTCTGTGGGAGAGGGAGAGGGTGGGATGATTTGGGAGAATGGCATTGAAACATGTATAATATCATATATGAAATGAGTCGCCAGTCCAGGTTCAATGCACGATATTGGATGCTTGGGGCTGGTGCACTGGGACAAGCCAGAGGGATGGTATGGGGAGGGAGGAGGGTTCAGGATGGGGAACACATGTATACCTGTGGAGGATTCATTTTGATATATGGCAAAACCAATACAATATTGTAAAGTTAAAAAAATTAAATTAAATTAAAAAAATAATAATAATTAAAATTAGGTTAAAGATTTACTGAGCATGGCCCCGCCCATCAGAACAAGACCCAGTTTCCCCCTCAGTCAGTAAGCAAAGGAGTAAAGGAAAGATACACCTATTTGAATGCAGAGTTCCAAAGAATAGCAAGGAGAGATAATGTCATCCTCAGTGATCAGTGCAAAGAAATAGAGGAAAACAATAGAATGGGAAAGACTAGAGATCTCTTCAGGAAGATTAGAGATACCAAGGGAACATTTCATGCAAAGATAGGCACAATAAAGGACAGAAATGATATGGACCTAACAGAAGCAGAAAATATTAAGAAGAGGTGGCAAGAATACAAAGAACTATACAAAAAGATCTTAGTGAACCAGATAACCATGATGGTGTGATCACTCACCTAGAGCTAGACATCCTAGAGTGCAAAGTCAAGTGGGCCTTAGGAAGCTTCATTATGAGCAAAGCTAGTGGAGGTGATGGAATTCCAGTTGAGCTATTTCAAATCCTACATGATGATGCTGTGAAAGTGCTGCACTCAATATGCCAGCAAATTTGGAAAACTCAGCAGTGGTCACAGGGCTGGAAAAGGTCAGTTTCATTCCAATCTCAAAGAAAGGCAATGCCAAAGAGTGTTCAAAATACTGCACAATTGGACTCATCTCACACACTAGCAAAGTAATGCTCAAGATTCTCCAAGCTAGGCTTCAATAGTACATGAACCAAGAACTTCCAGATGTTCAAGCTGGATTTAGAAAAGGCAGAGGGACCAGAGATCAAATTGCCAACATCCACTGGATCATGGAAAAAGCAAGAGAGTTCCAGAAAAACATCTACTTCTGTTTTATTGACTATGCTAAAGCCTTTGACTGTGTGGATCTCAACAACTCTGAAAAATTCTTAAAGAGATGGGAATACCAGACCACCTGACCTGCTTCCTGAGAAATCTGTATGCAGGTTAAGAAGCAACAGTGTAAACTGGGCGTGGAACAGTGTACTGGTTCAGAATTGGAAAAGGAGTACGTCAAGGCTGTATATTGTCACCCCGCTTATTTAACTTATATACAGAGTACATCATGAGAAACACTCGTCTGCATGAAGCACAAGCTGGAATCAAGATTGCTGGGAAAAATATCAATAACTTCAGATATGCAGATGACACCATCCTTATGGCAGAAAGTGAAGAGAAACTAAAGAGCCTCTTGATGAAGGTAAAAGAGGAGAGTGAAAAAGTTGGCTTAAAACTCAGCATTCAAAAAACAAAGATCATGGCATCTGGTCCCATCACTTCATGGGAAGTAGACAGGGAAACAATGCAAACAGTGAGAGACTTTATATTTTTGGGCTCCAAAATTACTGCAGATGGTGACTGCAGCCATGAAATTAAAAGACGATTACTCCTTGGAAGAAAAGCTATGACCAACCTAGACAGCATATTAAAAAGCAGAGATGGTACTTTGCTGAGAAAAGTCCATATAGTTAAAGCTATGGTTTTTCCAGTAGTCATGTATGGATATGAGAGTTCGACCATAAAGAAAGCTGAGCGCCGAAGAATTGATGCTTTTGAACTGTGGTGTTGGAGAAGACTCCTGAGAGTCCCTTGGACTGCAAGGAGATCCAACCAGTTGATCCTAAAGGAAATCAGTCCTGAATATTCATCGGAAGGGCTGACAATATTTGGCAACCTGATGTGAAGAACTGACTCATTGGAAAAGACCCTGATACTGGGAAAGACTGAAGACAGGAGGAGAAGGGGATGACAGAGGATGAAATAGTTGGATGGCATCATCAACTCAATGGACAAGAGTTTGAGCAAGCTCCCGGAGTTGGTGATGGACAGGGAAGCCTGGCGTGCTGCAGACCAAGGGGCTACAAAGAGTCAGACACGACTGAGTGACTGAACTGAACTGATTTGCCATGAAGTGGTATGACTGGATGCCATGATCTTAGTTTCTAAATGTTGAGTTTTAAGCCAGCTTTTTCACTCTCCTCTTTCACCCTCATCAAGAGGCTCTTTAGTTCCTCTCCACTTTCTGCCATTTGAGTGGTATCATCTCAACCCAGCATTATCATTTGTTGAAAAATTTGTCCTTTCCCTTAACTGAGTTATAGTTAATAAATCACCTCTGTCTGGATCTCAAATGCATTCTTTGTTTATATTGGGTTATTTGTTCATCCTTTCCACACTCTTAATCACTATAAATTTCTAAGTATCAACAATTGGTGACTAAAGTCTTTCTTCTTCATTTCCTTTCAAGAGTCCCTTGACTATTGTAGGTTCTCGGCATTTCGATATAAATTTTAAAGTCACCTTGTCAATTTTTACAAATAACCTGCTAGAATTTTGCTTGGAATTGAATTATATTTATAGATATTTCGGGTATAATGGATATCTTAATAATCTGTGGATACAATATTAACATTCCATTAAAAACATTATCTTTAATTTCCCTCAGCAGTGTTTTTGTACTTTCAACATATAGATTTTGTCAGTTATGTTCCTTGGTTTTTAAAGGGTTTTATGCTATTTTATATTTCATTTTATATGGTATTTCTAAAATTTTTATGTTCTGGCTTTTTTCTAGTATATAGAAGTAAAATAGATTTTTCTGTAATTGACCATGTATCCTTCAACCTTGTTCAATTCTCTTATTTATTCTAATGATTTGTGGGTTTTGGGGGGCTTTTTCTGTACATGTCACCTACAGATGATAGCTTCATGCCAACAACTGTGAAGGGAACAGCCACATGTAAGAGAATGAACTTAGAACATTTTCTCATACCATATACAAAAAATAACTAAAAATGGATTAAAGGCCTAAAAGTAAGCCTGGAAGCCATAAAACTTCCAGAAGAAAACATAGTCATTATACCCTTTGCCATAAGTCTTAGAATATTTGTTTGGATCTTTCTCCTCAGGCAAAGGAAACAAAAGCAAAAATAAACATATGGAACCTAATTAAATGTAAAGCTTTTGAACAGCAATAGAAACTATCAATGAAATGAAAAGAAAATCTACTGAATGGGAGAAGATAGTTGCAAATAATATCACAAACAAGGGTTTAATATCCGAAATATATATAACAGCTCATACAACTCAACATCGAAAAAACAAACAACCCAATTAAAAAATGGGCAGAACACCTGACATACATTTTTCCAAAGATAGTATACAGATAGCCAACAAGCACATGAAAAGATGCTAAAAATCACTAAGCATCAGTTCAATTCAGTCGCTCAGTCGTGTCCAACTCTTTGTGACCCCATGAATCGCAGCACGCCAGGCCTCCCTGTCCATCACCATCTCCCAGAGTTCACTCAAACTCACGTCCATCGAGTCGGTGATGCCATCCAGCCAGCTCATCCTCTGTCGTCCCCTTCTCCTCCTGCCCCCAATCCCTCCCAGCATCAGAGTCTTTTCCAATGAGTCAACTCTTCGCATGAGGTGGCCAAAGTACTGGAGTTTCAGCTTTAGCATCATTCCTTCCAAAGAACACCCAGGGCTGATCTCCTTCAGAATGGACTGGTTGGATCTACTTGAAGTCCAAGGGACTCTCAAGAGTCTTCTCCAACACCACAGTTCAAAAGCATCAATTCTTCGGCGCTCAGCTTTCTTCACAGTTCAACTCTCACATCCATACATGACCACTGGAAAAACCATAACCTTGACTAGACGGACCTTTGTTGGCAAAGTAATGTCTGCTTTTCAATATGCTATCTAGGTTAGTCATAACTTTCCTTCCAAGGACTAAGCGTCTTTTAATTTCATGGCTGCAGTCACCATCTGCAGTAATTTTAGAGCCCAAAAAGATAAAGTCTGACACTGTTTCCACTGTTTCCCCATCTATTTCCCATGAAGTGATGGGACCAGATGCCATGATCTTAGTTTTCTGAATGTTGAGCTTTAAGCCAAATTTTTCATTCTCCACTTTCACTTTCATCAAGAGGCTTTTTAGTTCCTCTTCACTTTCTGCCATAAGGGTGGTGTCATCTGCATATCTGAGGTTATTGATATTCTCCTAGCAATCTTGATTCCAGCTTGTGCTTCTTCCAGCCCAGTGTTTCTCATGATGTACTCTGCATATAAGTTAAATAAGCGGGGTGACAATATACAGCCTTGACGTACTCCTTTTCCTATTTGGAACCAGTCTGTTGTTCCATGTCCAGTTCTAACTGTTGCTTCTTGATCTGCATACAGGTTTCTCAAGAGGCAGGTCAGGTGATCTGGGATTCCCATCTCTTTAAGAATTTTCCACAGTTTATTGTGATCCACACAGTCAAAGGCTTTGGCATAATCAATAAAGCAGAAATAGATGTTTTTCTGGCACTCTCTTACTTTTTCGATGGTCTAGGGCCATTGCTGAGTTTTCCAAATTTGCTGGCATATTGAGTGCAGCACTTTCACAGCATCATCTCTCAGGATTTGAAATAGCTCAACTGGAATTCTATCATCTCCACTAGCTTTGTTCATAGTGATGCTTTCTAAGGCCCACTTGACTTCACATTCCAGGATATCTGGCTCTAGGTGGGTGATCACACCATTGTGATTATCTGGGTCATGAAGATCTTTTTTGTACAATTCTTCTGTGTATTCTTGCCACCTCTTCTTAATATGTTCTGCTTCTGTTAGGTCCATACCATTTCTGTCCTTTATTGAGCCCATCTTTGCATGAAATATTCCCTTGGTATCTCTAATTTTCTTGAAGAGATCTCTAGTCTTTCCCATTCTGTTGTTTTCCTCTATTTCTTTGCACTGATCACTGAGGAAGGTTTTCTTATCTCTCCTTGCTATTCTTTGGAACTCTGTATTCAGATGCTTATATCTTTCCTTTTCTCCTTTGCTTTTCGCTTCTCTTCCTTTCACAGCTATTGGTAAGGCCTCCACAGACAGCCATTTTGCTTTTTTGCAGTTCTTTTCCATGGGGATGGTCTTGATCCCTGTCTCCTATACAATGTCACGAACCTCCATCCATAATTCATAGCTCCTGAACTTGAACGTGGAGTAGCTCCTCTCGGCCCTCCTGCTCCACACAGCTGCCGCTCCTTGGACGTGGGGTTGCTCCTCTTGGCCGCCACCCCTGACCTTGGATGTGGGGTAGCTCCTCTTGGCTGCCACCCCTTACCTTGGGCTAATCATCAGGGAAATACAAAACAAAATCACAATGAGATACAGATACCACCTCATGCCTGTCAGAATGACTACCATCAAAAAGACCACAAATAATAAATGTTGGTGAGTATGTGAAGAGAAGGAAACCCTAATTCAGTGTTGGTGGAAATGCAAGTTGGTACAGCCACTATGGAAAACTGTATGGAGGTTCCACAAAAAATTGAAAATAGAATTACCATACAGTCTAGCAATTCCACTCCTGGGTATATATCCAAAGAAAATGAAAACACTAATTAAACACACACACATACAACAATGTTCATAGCAGCATTATTTACAATAGACAAGATAGGGAAGTAACCTAAGTGTCCATCAATAGATATATGGATAAAGAAGATGTGATATATGCCTGGTAGGCTATAGTCCATGGGATCACGAAGAGTTGGACATGACTGAGCGACTAACACTTTGTCACTTGATATATGCGTACACACACAGCCAGAAAAAAGAATGAAAATTTTGCCATTTATAACAACATGGATGAACCTAGAGGGTATTAAGCTTAGCGAATTGAGTCAGAGAAAGGCAAATACTATATGTTTTCACTTATATTTGGAATCTAAAAAATAAAACAAATTAATAAATTTAATAAAACACAACAAACTCATAGATGCAGAGAAGAAACTAGTGGTTACCAGTGGGGAGAGGGTTGGGGGAGGGGCAACATAGGAGCAGAGCATTAAGAGCTAGAAACTACTACGTGTCCAATAAATGAGGTATAAAGATATCTATGTACAGCACAGAGAATGTAACCAAAATTTTATAATAACTTTAAATAGAGTCTAACCTATAAAAATACTGAATCACTAGGTTGTACACCTACGACTAATACAACATAGTAAATCAACTATACTTCAATTAAAAAAAAAAAAAAAAGAACTGTAAAGGGTCAGAGATTTTACTCCACTTGCAAGGTAACAAGTTAGCTTGCCATTGCTTGCATGCCATCGGAGACATGAGACTCTTGGGTCAAAATGAAAGACTTTTAAAAACTTACCACAAAAGCAGTGTCCAGAGTAGTATGTTTGTGGCCCAAGTTTGCACAGAGCAATGCAGAGGGGCCTCGACAAACATTTGCACCCAAAAAAGGTCATGTCACAGGAGAGGATCACTGAGTTTGGGGAACCTTCTGTTTTATAGCAACCAGTAAGCAAGACTTCTTTTATCCCTGCAACAGACATGATCTCATCCCTCAAGGTTGCCTGCTGAAAATACAACCCTAAAGAGTGGGCCGGGGACCTCCTAGGTAGCTCAGTGGTAAAGAATCTGCCTGCCAATGCAGGAGACGCGGGTTTGATCCCTGGTCTGGGAAGATCCCACATGCCGTGGGCAACTAAGCCCACATACCACAACTACTGGGTCTGCACCTAGAGCCTGTGCTTTGCAACAAGAGAAGCCACCTCAGTGAGAAGCCTGGGCATCACAGTGAAGAGCAGCTCCCCACTCACTGCAACCAGAGAAAGTTCGAGAGCAGCAACGAAGACCCAGTGCAATCAAAAATTAAAAAAATAAAAAGAGTGGTCAGGGCCTTGCATTCTTGGCATGCTCAGCAAGCCATGGAGGAACAGAGAGCCTCGTGAAGGAGGGTCTTCACACACTACCCACCCCTCAGGTTCACATCATCTCAGCTTCTAGCCTGACCCGGGCCCCAGGGACATGCACAGGCTGTGTTTCCTGGCAGGTTTTCCTTGGGTTTGTATGTTTGTATCGGTAAGGAGGCAGGCTGCCTCATCTCAACCCCAGACGCCAAAATAAAGACAGCTGTGAATTGGCCACGGGGAGGGACGTGACTGGACGTCTATTTAGGACAAAGCCTCTTGGCCTTTTTGTGCCTCCTATTATCCCTCGTGTGGGTCCAGAGGTATTTCAAACTGCTTTGCCTTTTTTGAGGCCCCTCCCATTCCAGGAGCCCCAACAGGCAAATAACTGTCTTTGGAGGCCCCTGTTTTAGCCAAAGCAGGATGCTCTGGAAGGAGAAAGAGCAGGGCGAGGGGCAACATCTCCCTGCTGCTGCTCTGAAATAAGCACAGTTCATCAGTTAGCCACCCCGGCTTAGCTGCAGCTCCCTCCCAGTCTTTTATTTGTGGGGGGAGGTGGGTCATGGGCTGGTGTTGTCTTGGGAAGGTTTGCTTTGGGCTGTGTTTTTCTCTGCTCTCTTTTCTTTAAGCTTCCTATCCTGCTGTCTCCTCACTCAGGATTTCCTCAAACTTCCTCTCCTAAGGTGACTTCCCTTGTTGCTTTCTCCGTTATGTTTTCATTCCTTAAAAAAAATTGATTCCTGCTATTTCAGTGGGACCTTGGGAGACTGGGGAAGTAAACGGGAACTCTCATTTCTCTGTCTTGAAATGGAAGCCTATACTTTTTTCAAGGACTTAGCATCATGAAAAGAGCCCCAAGAGGTCCCTTTTCTTCCCCCACACATTCCCTCTCTCACTGTCTCTACGTCTACAGACAAACTGCAGGTCGACAAATGCCATTAAAGCAAAAGGAAAACAGAATGGCAGTTATTTTCATCATGCTTGCTCTCTTTCACTGATTCAAAAATCGTTTGATAAGTGTCTCCTCAGCGTAGACACCAGGAATACAAGAAACTCTAAGTCCCTTACTTCCTAGAAGTTTCAGGATGAGAAACAGAAAAACAGGCAAACCAACAATAGGTCAGTTGGTTAAAGGTAAAATTCACGGCGGAGGCCTGGGGTGGACAGAGGACTCTGACAAAGGAGGGTTGGTGGGAAGAGAATCCACTGAGAAGGTGGAAAGTGGCGAAGGCTTTTCCTTGGGGTCATAGACCAGCTCAGTCTCATCCCAGATAGACAAAGGGGAGGATACTTCACAGAACACAACACAGACACAGGCAGAGCCGTGAGATGGCCTGGCAAGTTCGAGGAAGTTCTGTATTTCCAGTGCTCAAATGTGTCAGGGGAATAGCGAGAGTGAGAAAGCCTTGAAGGGCCATGTGAGTTCCTCCAAAGGGTTAGAACTTGGCCAGTGCTGCCTAAAGTGTGGTATGAAGATTATTTTAGTTCACATGTGGGCTTACAGAAAAACAGTTTTGAGTTCACGATGTACATTGGGAACATGCGCCAACACATCAAATCCATGCTTTTGCAAATAACACTTAGGGCAAGGCTAGTAGGCGGAGGAGCCTGGGGGGCTACAGTCCACAAAGGGGTCGCGAAGGGTTAGTCACAACTTAGGGACTGAACAACAAACAACAGCAGGTAATGCTGTTGCGATCCACCTTTGGCAGATCAATGTACATGTAGGTGCTCACACTTAAAGAAACCGGAACAGAGGACACACTAGGGACAGTAAGGAGTTTGAAATAACAAAGGAGAAATAAGAGTAAAACGCACAATGTCTTCTTTCTAGTCCTGAATTCATTGTCCCCTTTACCCTGTATCTGTCAGGATTTGAGGGATTTGGGAATAATCAAGGGAAATGTGACTGCAAGAAGCAGGAGCACACCTATGCACACCTTTACTGGATCGTGCTTGGGACAGGGATGAGTGTGGGGAAGCCCCTCACAGAAGGAGTCTGTGCAAACGCTCCAGCATGGGGGGCCACCACCCAGAAGGAAAGGAGGGCCAGGGAACTCCCAGTGCAGAGGGAGGCCAGGTGGCTGATGTGTCTCAGTGACATGGCTCAGCAGCATGGTGGTAGTCTCACAGACCCAACTGTAGCAGCCTGGGGCCTTATAACCACAGGCTCTGTTTTACCAATGACTACACATGTGGGGTAAGGTCTCACAGGATATGCAAAAGAGGTGGACCCTAAATGGCTCAGAATCTTTTTATTTGGGCTACTTTATTTTTTTCTTTTATTTTTTAACTTTACAATATTGTATTGGTTTTGCCATATATCAACATGAATCTGCCACAGGTATACACGTGTTCCCCATCCTAAACCCTCCTCCCTCCTCCCTCCCCGTACCATCCCTCTGGGTCATCCCAGTGCACCAGCCCTAAGCATCCAGTATCGTGCATAGAACCTGGACTGGTGACTCGTTTCATATATGATATTATACATGTTTCAATGCCATTCTCCCAAATCATCCCACCCTCTCCCTCTCCCACAGAGTTATTTGGGCTACTTTTAAAAAAATAATATATATATATATATTTGGCTGACTGGGTCTTGGTTATGGAACCTGGGATCTTTAGCTGTGGCATGCAGGATCTAGCTCCCTGACCAGGGACTGAACCCTGGCCCCTTGCTGTGGGAGCACCAAGTCTTAACCACTGGACCACCAGAGAAGTCTCTGGGCTACTTTTTAAAATAACCAGATGTGTAAAAATTTGAATCTGGCACTGAATTCAGGAACTTCAAAGCCTCCAGCGAAGAAACAACAACACAGAGAGGGCACCCTGGGCTCAGTTAAGTAACAGCATTTGTTCCGCGGAGTTCCTAAATCTTGCAGTTTGCTAATACAACTTACAGCAACGTATTCAAGTGACGAACTCACATTACAACAAAACTGTTCAGCTCTCCTTTTAAGTGGTATTTCTTTTCATTTAGTATCATTTAAAATAAACCCAAACAATTTAATTTTATTTGACTTCAAAACAGTTTGTGTTGAGTTCAAAGTAAGGAGCCAATTTGGCAGTTCAGAGCATGGACTGGAGCCAAAAAGACTTGAATCCAGTGTCTAGCTTTACAACCTCCTGCGTCATCGGACGTCACATGAGGCTCATGGTGCCCACTTCATTACAACTTAGGATTCGACAAGGTCATGCGTGCAGAACACGAAGGGAGACTGTTCTGGCTTGGATGTCAACCAAGGGAACTATATGGTGGAAATCAGGATACCAACGAGAGGAAGACACAGGGCATCCCCCACCCAGTGCAGAATTTACAGGTGGGGGACACAGAGTTATTTACCAATGACTCTTAAACTCCCTCACTCACTCAGAGAACAAGGGCTAAAGTGTGGAAAGGAATTTTGCCAGGAGACTGTCGAAGACATTTCTTTGGAGAGGGCAGCTGCAGAGCTTTGAGTTCCCAATCCACTTATTTGCTTGGAGGGGCCAAGGTGTTCCTCTCTAAGGACAAGGTTAGTGGGGGTTAGGAGCGGGTTCAGTGGGATCGCAGGGAAAACCCTGATCTGTTTCCTGCAGTTGTGAGACAGAGAACCGGGCCAGACCTTTGCCTAAAATGGGCTGAGGTCAGACTCAGCTGTGAAACCCAGAGAGAGGCAGACCCGGCTGTCGCTTTGGCGGCCAAGCCAGGAAAAGGCTGCGAGGGAGCTTGCACTGGGATGCACTCCTACAGGTTGTTGGACTGGGCATCTTGGAGGGTTCCAGGTGAACTGGATAGTAGCCAAGCCCTCAGGTGAAGCCCACAAATCTCATCTGGAACTCCCACTTCCTGCTCACCCTCCAACAGTGTCGTTGAAGATGGAGGATCTGCACACCTCCAATGACCAGTTTATCAGAAAAGGGCTCAGCCCCTCACCGTGTGTTTGCCCTGGGTTTCCCCCTCCTCCTTTCCACATACCCCCATGCGGCATGGAGTTGAACAGGTTGCCTGAAGCTCCTTCAGGACAGCAATGCCTAATGAATGCATCTGGGAGTGAGCCAAGGAAATGTTTCAAGTTCTGTCTTATATTACAGATATGGGAGTGGCAGCTAGAGGAGATGCAGAGCCTGAAAAATAACGCTGTCCATTACTGCCCCTCCTTGGGCATCAGATCAGCTGCAGTTACCCTCTGGTCCTCTGAGGCACAGTCACCTATTCATTAGCACATTGACAGCCATAATATTTATTTTAAAATACAGAACTTGGCCATGAAAAAATTAGGGAAATGGCACTATTTCCTGTCCAACCAGATCTTTTGCTCGTGGCTATTTATTTCCTTATTGGGAAAGTGAAGGGACTCATCTGTCTTGCAATAACAAAAAGGGAGATGCACTCAATTATACCCTTAGCGGGGAAGAACAAGGCAGAGGGCAGGAGCTGCAGCTGGAGTCTGCAAACAAGAGGTCTGCAAAGTCCAGGGAGCCTCCTTACCCCTGAGAGAGGGAGGGGGGACAGGCACACAGGCTGATGGCGAGAGCCTAGCTGCACGTGAAATGCAAACTTCTTCATTGTTTTTCCACCCTGGCTAATTAAGATAATTTCTGTTTGAAGTTACAGCTCCTGGCTCCACTTTAAGAGGCCTGCTCTTATTTCTTGAATCTGTTCCCAAAATGCGTAGGTTTTCTGCATGGTCTGTCTGGCTGGGTGACTCTGGACAATGTTTTCAGGAACTGTCAGGCATGTGTAGCCGTGAAAGAGGCAATGTGTATGTGCAGAAATAGCACAAAACTGGCAGCATCTCACAGATCTAAGACAGTATGATTTTACTGAAGACCCTAAATGTGAAGCCTACACTGGGGTGCCTAGGGACTTTCTGGGTAGATGTGGCTTAGGTGTCACATGCCGGGTAGCTGAGGGTTGATGAGATCTCTTCTCTGAGCCCTTGTGACCTTTCTGGTTTATACTGATTTTAAGCGGGGGCAGGAGCAGGGGGTTTGAAACAAAATCATTAGGATTGGTCTGGTCACAGCCCTGATCAAAGCCTAACAGTGCACAGGCATGAGGAAGAGGTGCTGTTATAGTGGAAGGGGATGACCCTTACTTCTTGTCCCAAAAGTTCTTTCATCTTTCAGACCAAGATGTTCTCTCCTCAGTGTAGGGAGCAGAATTCAGCATTTTCAACCAGGTACCAGACAGCTGCAGCTGAGCAGAGCCAAAGATGCCTCCCCAAAGGGAGCAGCCAATATGGAAACCAGTATAGACTTTCCTCAAAAAATCAAAAATAGAACTACCGTATGATCCAGCAATCTCACTTTTGGGTATATAGCCAAAGGAGATGAAATCCCTATCTCAAGGAGATATCTGCACCCCCATGTTTGAAAGTTTTAGCTGCCAAGTTGTGTCTGATTCTGCAGCCCCATGGACTATAGCTTGCTGGCTTCTCTGTCCATGGGATTTCCCAGGCAAGAATACTGGAGTGGTTTGTCAGTTTTATTGAAGCATTATTCACTATAGCCAAGAAATGGAAGCAACCTAAGTGTCTCTCAGTGGATGAATGGATAAAGATGTGGTATAGGTATACAATGGAACATTATTTTGTCAGGAAAAAAAGGAAATCTTGCCATTTGTGACAACATGGATGGACCTTGAGGGCATTATAGTAAGTGAAATAAGTCAGAGAAAGACCATGCAGCAGTGCATGGTATCACTCTTTAAAGAGTCAAATTCTCAGAAAAGTAGTTGGGGGCTGGTAGGGGGTGGGAAAAATATGGAGAGGTTGATAAAAGGGTACTTTCAGATATAAACAAACTT
Organism: Bos indicus; assembly: GCF_029378745.1. Lineage (NCBI taxonomy): Eukaryota > Metazoa > Chordata > Mammalia > Artiodactyla > Bovidae > Bos > Bos indicus. Next base: position 23,298,441 of record NC_091772.1, read on the forward strand.
TCAGCTATAAGATGAATAAGGTCTGAGGAACTAATGTAAAACCTGGTGACTAGAGTTGATGACATTGTATTGTATAATGGAAAATTAAAACTAAACAACTAGGGACTTCCCTGGTGGTTCAGTGGCTAAGTCTCTGAGCTCCCAAAGTAGGGGCCTGGGTTCAATCCCTGGTCAGGGAACTAGATCTCATATCCTACAACTAAAGACCCTACATGCCACAGCTAAAGATTCTGCAGGACACAATGAAAAGATCTTGGGTGCCACAGCTAAGAGCCATCACATCCAAGATAAACAAACCAAAAAAAACTCTAAACAACCAAAAACAAACAAAAACAAAGACGCTTCCCAAGACGAGTGCTGGCAAGATCACTCCCAGGATCTCTACCTGAAACAGCAGTAGTCAATCTTGCCATTTACCCAGCTGATCTCTAAGTAACCCATGGCCATTCTTCCAGGTAACCACAAGGACTCCCTGTACCCAGGTTCCTCACTATAACACAGCAATGATAAGAAAACTGACCTCCAGTGGGAGAAGGGGGACTGCTGTGAGAAGCAGCTGAGATGACATGTGGAGACCATTTAGAATTGCATTGGACACAGCTGGCTATTTATAGGACTTATCATCCTTGCTCTGTTGTCCAGCATGTGTAAGGACAGTGGTTGGGAAGTTTATGCTATCTATACCTGGCTCAAAGCCTCATTATTGATATCTGAGAGGTATATGGTAACCAATTATGCCTTGGTTCTCTAGTTCAAACCTTTCATTTAGATAACCAGACAACTATACACTTGGACAAAATTATTTCAACTGCCTATATTTAATTATTGTTACTCTATTCTAAAACAAGGATTTGAATTCACACATGTATAATGAAATATAAGTTTTAAAAACTCATATCCAGAAAAAACATATAGAAGGGGAGATAAATTATACTTGCATGTAATGTATATAATAAAAATTTATGCATAGTGTATATACTATAAATTACATAGTTTACTTAAATTATAAATAAAAGTGAGTGTGAAAATAAATACTAGGCAGAAATTCTGGACCTATAGAAAAGGCTGGGTTGCAAATTTGCTTCTAAGTTTACTGGAAGGCAAAGAAAAAAGAGAAATATGAAATAACTATACATTTAAATTGTCTGAAGAAGAAAGAATAACCAGTTTTTCAGAAAAACAAGCAAGAACATAAAAAGGTTGTCCTGAGGCTTCCCTGGTGGTCCAGGGTTAAGACAGCACTTCCATTTCAGGGGGTACGGGTTCAGTCTCTGGTTGGGAAAGTTCCATGAGCTGCGTGATGCGGTAAAAAAAAACAAAACAAAACAAACAACCTTTCCTGATATTTGGGTATTTAACAGAATGTTCTGCCTGGTTTTCCACAGGAGAATACTGAGAATTGCTGTGGCTGACGTCTTCACCGCACCTGGACAGTGAACGCGGCAGCTGATTCACTAGTATAATGGCCTTCAGTGCTTTCCAGGTGAGTAAGGCCAGGCATAGTAAAGACAATTGTGGAAGCTTCAGACAAAGTATTCCGGTGTGAGACCTCTCCTTTTGATCTGACTTCACGTACAGGAAAACATAGACTATGAAGAGAAGAGTGAAGTTCTTGCTTGTCTTTCAAATTCTTCCATTTTATATAGTTCCTTTCAACTGTCTCAATGTGGGGGGAAAAAAGCCCCCAAAAGACAGCAGCAGACAATTTAAGATTATATTTTGGAAGAAAGGGCTAACCTGAATTATAGTTTGATATTTTTTTAAAGATTTTTTTATAGGGCCCATTTTAAAAGTCTTTACTGACTTTGTAATAATATTACTTCTGTTTTATGATTTGGTTTTTCAGCCCTAAGGCATGTGGGACCTTACCTGCCTGACCAGGGATCAAACCCACATTCCCTGCAGCACCAGGGAACTCCCTATAATTTGATATTTTGAATACTGTCTTATATTGGGATTTGGTAATAGGCAATTTATGATAAAATTGCTGCAGCTTTTAAAAACTGCCTTAAAAGACTTTCATAATTTTTAGATTCCCATGATATATTGTTTAAAACTCTGAGGAAGAAATTGATAAATTGGTATGGTTTCAGGCATTAGATAAAGAGAGTTTGGTGCCAGAAACTCAGAGGTAAATTTTAGATTTAACATCAGTATCTCTCCTTCACCTAGTTTCTCTAGAATAACTATCTTTGTTTCACTTTAATTCAATTATATCCTGTTACCATGGTTTGAACAGTTCAGTACTGTTGGTACCAGTTTTTATAAGCTACTTCAGAATATTTTTTTGAAAGATGAGGCATGAGTTAACAGGTAAACGCAAAACAATATTTTGTGATGCCAAGGGGGAGCATTTAAAATTTATTCACTAAATGTATCCATCAATATTGTTTTTGGCTGGAAGTACTACAGAACTTGACACAACTGTGGTTTAAAGCCTTTATTCTGTACATCAAGAAGTCTAGAGAAATGCAGTACAGGGCCGATGTGGATGCTTAATGATATAACCAAGGATTCAAAGTCTTTCCATCCTTCAGCTTCACCATCTATATGTGTGGTGTTCACCTTCATGTTCAAAGGTAGCTACTATATCCCTTACCCTCAGCATATCATGTATGCATACCAGACAGAAGAGGAAAGGGACATAAGGCCACAAGTAACATGCCAGCTGAGTCTGTTCTTTAAAATCTTTCTCAGAAGCCCCTGCCCCCACCACCAGCAATCCTCTCCTTAGATGTCACTGCCTAGAACTGTAACATTATCACCTTCAGTGGTAAAGAGCTCCAGGAAGGTGAATATTTTAGTTGAAAATAACTAAATTTCCCCTTAAGCAAATTCATGGTCCTGTTAGTAATGACGGAGAAGGCAATGGCACCCCACTCCAGTCCTCTTGCCTGGAAAATCCCATGGATGGAGGAGCCTGGTGGGCTGCAGTCCATGGGGTCGCTAAGAGTCGGACACGACTGAGCGACTTCACTTTAACTTTTCAGTTTCATGCATTGGAGGAGGAAATGGCAACCCACTCCAGTGTTCTTGCCTGGAGAATCCCAGGGACGGGGGAGCCTGGTGGGCTGCCGTCTCTGGGGTCGCACAGAGTCGGACACGACTGAAGAGACTTAGCAGCAGCAGCAGTTAGTAATGAAGAAGGTGAGAGCAGGACTTCCCTCGTGGCACAGTGAATAAGAATCCACCCGCCAATGCAGGGGAAACAATGCAGGCCTGGGAAGATTCCACATGCCTCGGGGCAACTAAGCCCATTCGCCACAACTGCTGAGCCTGAGTGCCTAGAATCCATGCTCTGCAACAAAAAAAGCCACCGCACGAGAAACCTGCACACTGAAACAAAGAGCAGCCCCAGCTTGACGCAACTAGAGAAAGCCCAAGGGCAGCAGCAAAGACCCAACACAGCCATAAATACATAAAGAAGGTAAGAATAGATATAAGGAGGTATTTAAAAGTGTCAGCCTCAGTAAGTACTAGGGATGTAACATCTGACATGATAGATATAACTGACGTTGCTGTATGTTACATATGAAAACTGTTAGAGTAAACCTTAAGACTTTTCATAACAAGGAAAAAAATTCTATTTCTTTAATTTTGTATCTGTATGATACAAAATTAATTGTGATAATCATTTTATGTTGTATGTAAGTCAATCATGTACACATTAAACTTACACAGTGCTATATATAAATTATATCTGGAAACAACAAAAAAAAGAAATCACAAAAAATGAGCATCAACCACAGTAAAAGTTTGTTACACAAGATCAACAGGAAAAAAAAACAAAAAACAAAAAACTGCCTCTTGTGTATGATTTCAATTGTATAAACCAATAGAGACAACATGAGAAAAAAAATAACCAAAATATTAGTCATTGTCTGTGGTAGAATTATCAGTGATATTTATTTTCTAATGTGTAATTTTCTACATTTTATTTTATTAAAAATAAGTGTCTGCCAGTTTATAATAAGAAAAATAAATTTGTATTTACAAAATAAAAGGTACTTTCTGGATCATTCACAGGATCATCCTGAACTTGATACAATAATATCATGAACCATTTTTTATGGATATTTATAGGTTGCATTTAGACTTTCTCATCTAGTTTTTTTAAATACGTTTCCTGCCTTTAAGAGCCTAAACTTGACATATTATAGATTAATTACGTGACAATCAGAAAAGTGACAGGATAGCAGGGTTTGTTTCAGTTGGAAGAACACTCAACTAAAACACAAAGATAAAATTATGTTGGTGCACCTTAGTATCTGTTACCTTGGGTAGGATAATTAACTGCTTTGAGACCCAATGGCCTCATCTATAAAACGAAGGTTCGAACTATGTGATTTCTAAATGTCCTGTTTGATCTCAGCATTCTGCTTACTCTAGCCACACATCAACTCTGGTTATTTATCCTCACACTGAAACTGTCATCTTCGAGTGATGCTACTCTACTCGTTTCTCCTTCTACTTTTTTGAATATTTGTCTTTTTCAAGTGGTTTACTTGCCTCCTTCAGACCCAGCAGTGTGAACAGTGTTCAAGAATCCACCTTGTTCTCATCTAGCTCTTCTCTGTGGTCCCTTAAGCAGTTTCATCTGCTTTGATGGCTTCTCTATGGACCAGTCCCAAATCTATGCCTCTGGCTCTGACATCTCCAAGCTTCAGATTCACGCTTCCACCTTCCTGAGAACCTTATGTCATCTGCATAAATGTTATCACCTGAAACTTGACCTGTCTAAAGCCAAACTAATCCCTTTTCCTGGGTTTTTCTGTTTTCTGTTATTTCTCTGATTGGCATCATTCTTTCCTTGGTTTCCTAGGTGTGTAGCCTTGAAGGATGAATTTGATTCCCTCCTTCACTAACCTCTCTTATAAAATCAAAAGGAAATTTTTCAGGTTCTGGTTCAAGATGGTGGCAGCAGAAGATCCTGAACTCATAGACACATCAAATCGACAGCTACATATGAAACGACTTTCTCAAAAAAAAAAACAAACACAAAAAACTGGTAGAATGACTCCTACACATCAGGCAAATGAGAAAAAGCAAATAAAAACACATCAAAGTGGGTAGGAGAGATTGAGATATATTCTTGCCATAAACCGTCCCCCTGGAATGGCGATCCGCAACTGAAAGGGAACTCAAATCCTAGAGCTTCTCCTTGAGGAACAAAGGGTTTGCACTCTATCAGGCACTCCAACTTTTAAGACTTGCACCTGAGAGATGAGTCCCTAAATCATCTAGCTTTGAAAATCATCAGGGTTTACCACCATAAGACCCACAGGCTACGGTGAACTCAGAAAAGCTCTTTAAAGGGGTCCTGCACTCTGACTCACCTGCCCTAGGGACCAGTGCCCAAACTTCACGTGAAGGGATTATTTGCTTATCTTAAAGCACTGACCTGAGATGCAGGCACCAAACTTAACACATGCTGAGGGAGGAACCTGCTGGAGAACTCTCTGGGGACAAAGGTCAACAGTCACCATCTTTGTACTCTCCCTTTGCCTTGTACCAACTCGTTGGTATCTCCTGATGCTTTGATTTTTTTGCAGCTGCTGTCAGGAAACATCACTAATTTGCTTGGCTATGATGGCCAAGCAAATTAGAAGGGCTTATGCTTGAAGTCCTTATAGCTTATGCTATAGTCATATTGGACTATAAAGAAAGCTGAGCGCCAAAAAATTGATGCTTTTGAACTGTGGTGTTGGAGAAGACTCTTGAGAGTCCCTTGGACTGCAAGAAGACCAAACCAGCCAATCCCAGGAAATCAGTCCTGAATATTCATTGGAAGGACTGAGGCTGAAGCTGAAACTCCAATACTTTGGCCACCTGACGGGAAGAGCCAACTCATTAGAAAAGACCCTGATGCTGGGAAAGATTGAAGGCAGGAGGAGAAGGGGATGACAGAGGATGAGATGGTTGGATTACATCACCAACTTGATGGACATAAGTTTGAGCGAGCTCCAGGAGTTGGTGATGGCCAGGGAAGCCTGGCGTGCTGCAGGTCGCAGAGTCAGACACAATTGAGCAACTGAACTGACTGATGCTTAAAGTCCCATGGGACTGTATGTATATTTACATACTTTAAAAGTTCCTGTCTGATGGTCTGAATACTGATCAGCCTGAATCTAGGTGCAGATCAAGATCCTGTCCTTTGGGACACTGACAGATCTTGGCACACCCTTAACAATTAAGTGAAATCGCTCAGTCATGTCTGACTCTTTGTGACCCTATGGACTGTAGCCTACCAGGCTCCTCTGTCCATGGGATTTTCCAAGCAAGAATACTGGAGTGGATTGCCATTTCCTTCTCCAGGAGATCTTCCTGACCCAAGGATTGAACCCAGGTCTCCCGCATTGTAGGCATACGCTTTACCATCCGAGCCACCAGGTGAACTATTATAAGTGGCTCCTTAACTATTGGGAACCACTAAGAATAAGATGTGATGGAGGTGATGGAATTCCAGTTGAGCTATTTCAAATCCTGAAAGATGATGCTGTGAAAGTGCTGCACTCAATATGCCAGCAAATTTGGAAAACTCAGCAGTGGCCACAGGACTGGAAAAGGTCAGTTTTCATTCCAATCCCAAAGAAAGGCAATGCCAAAGAATGCTCAAACTACTGCACAATTGCACTCATCTCACACGCTAGTAAAGTAATGCTCAAAATTCTCCAAGCCAGGCTTCAACAATACGTGAACCATGAACTTCCTGATGTTCAAGCTGGTTTTAGAAAAGGCAGAGGAACCAGAAATCAAATTGCCAATATCTGCTGGATCATCAAAAAAGCAAGAGAGTTCCAGAAAAACATCTATTTCTGCTTTCTTGACTATGCCAAAGCCTTTGACGGTGTGGATCACAATAAACTGTGAAAAATTCTGAAAGAGATGGAAATACCAGACCACCCTACCTGCCTCTTGAGAAACCTATATGCAGCTCAGGAAGCAACAGTTAGAACTGGACATGGAACAACAGACTGGTTCCAAATAGGAAAAGGAGTACGTCAAGGCTATATATTGTCACCCTGCTTATTTAACTTATATCCAGAGTACATCATGAGAAACACTGGGCTGGAAGAAGCACAAGCTGGAATCAAGATTGCTAGGAGAAATATCAATAACCTCAGATATGCAGATGACACCACCCTTATGGCAGAAAGTGAAGAGGAACTCAAAAGTCTCTTGATGAAAGTGAAAGAGGAGAATGGAAAAGTTGGCTTAAAGCTCAACATTCAGAAAACTAAGATCATGGCATCTGGTCCCATCACTTCATGGGAAATAGATGGGGAAACAGTGGAATCAGTGTCAGACTTTATTTTTTGGGCTCCAGAATCACTGCAGATGTGACTGCAGTCATGAAATTAAAAGACGCTTACTCCTTGGAAGGAAAGTTATGACCAACCTAGACAACATATTAAAAAGCAGAGACATGACTTTGCCAACAAAGGTCCGTCTAGTCAAGGTTATGGTTTTTCCAGTGGTCATGTATGGATGTGAGAGTTGGACTGTGAAGAAAGCTGAGCGCCGAAGAATTGATGCTTTTGAACTGTGGTGTTGGAGAAGGCTCTTGAGAATCCCTTAGACTGCACAGAGATCCAACCAGTCCCTTCTAAAGGAGATCAGCCCTGGGTGTTCTTTGGAAGGAATGATGCTAAAGCTGAAACTCCAGTACTTTGGCCACCTCATGGGAAGAGTTGACTCATTGGAAAAGACTCTGATGCTGGGAGGGATTGGGGGCAGGAGGAAAAGGGAACGACAGAGGATGAGATGGCTGGATGACATCACCGACTCGATGGACATGAGTTTGAGTGAACTCCGGGAGATGATGATGGACAGGGAGGCCTAGCGTGCTGCGATTCATGGGGTCGCAAAGAGTCGGACATGACTGAGCGATTTAACTAAACTGAACTGAAGAATAAAAGAGGCTGCTTGGACAATCACAAAGGCTTGAGATACAATCTTAATATTTGAGAGCTAGAACAGTATTGAATGATAAGCTTCATTCCTACACAGGGCCACTCCTTAAAGACTGGGAAAGGTAGTTCTTTTATCTAATGCAGAGAAAGCCAATGCAGAGAGTCAAGGAAAATGAGATGGAGGAATAAGCTCCAGATGAAAGGACAAGATAAAAACTCAGAAAAACGTCTTTGTGAAATGGAGATAAGCAATTCACCTAGTAAACAGTTTGAAGAAAGGGCTATAAAACTGCTCACTAAACTTGCAAGAACAATGGATAACCACAGTAAAAACTTAAACAAAGAAATAAAAAAGTACAAGAAAGCACCAAATAGAAATCAAGAGCTGAAGAACATAATAACTGCACTGAAAAATATACTAGAGAAATTCAACACCATATTAGATGAAGCAGAAGAAAGAAAGGGCATTGGAACTCACCTAATTAGAGTAGCAAAAAGATAAAAAAGTGAACATAGCTTAAGGGACATAGGGAACAACATCAAGCAGACCAACATTCATGTTATACGATCCCCAGAAGGAGAAAAGAAAGAGAAAGGAGCAGAAAAATAATGGTTGAAAATTTCTCTAACAGGGCAAAAAAATGCAGAAAGCTTCAAATAAGATGAACCCAAAGAGACCCACACCAAAATACATGATTATAAGATATCAAAAATTAAAGACAAATGGAGAATATTAAAAGCAGCAAGAGAAAAATAACTTTTTACAAAAACTATCATCAGCTTTTTCAGCAAAAACTTCATAAACCAGAAGGATGTGGTTTCTACACATTCAAAGTGTAGAAAAAAAGAAAAACTTGCAATCATGTATACTTTACCCAGGAATGTTGTCATTCAGTATTGAAAAAGAGATTTTCAGACAAGCAAAAGCTAAAGGAATTCATCACAAAACCAGTCTTACAAGAAATGTTAAAGGAACTTCTTTAAGCTGAAAAGAACGGGTAGTAATTAGTAACAGGAAAACATATGAAAAGTATCAACTTCAGTAGTAAAGTAAATAAATAGAAAAATTTAGAAAAATCTAATGTTGCGAAGGTGGTGGATTAATCACTTATAAAGTAGGATGACAGTTAAAAGACAGAAGTAGTAAAATAATTATGACAACAATAGTTAAGGGATACACAAGATAAAAATATGTAAAATGTGACATCAAAAGCATTAAAATGAGGGGAGGGGGTAAAAACATAGAGTTTCAGAATGCATTCAAACTTAAGTTGTTAATAATTTAATAGACTGTTACAAATAAAAGTTGTTTTATGTAAGCCTTGTGGTAACCACAAAGCAAAAGCTTATAGCTAATATGCAAAAGAGAGCAAGAAAGGAATCTGAACATACCACTAGAGAAAGTCATCAAACCACAAAAGAACAGGGCAAGAGAAGAAAGGAACAAAGAGAAACTACAAAACAACCAGAGAACAATGAACAAAACGGCAGTAAATATGTATCTATCAATAATTACTTTAAATGCAATAATTACTTTAAATCTCCAATCAAAAGATATAGAGTGGCTGAATGAGTTGAAAAAATAAGACTGATCTATTTACTGCCTAGGATTTCCCAGGTGGTACAGTGGTAAAGAATCCACCTGCCAGTGCAGGAGACACAAGAGACACGCATGGGTTTACTCCCTGGGTCTCCCAGGAAGATCCTTTGGAGGAGGAAATGATAACCCACTCCAGTATTCTTGCCTGGGAAATCCCATGGACAGAGGAGCCTGGAATGAATTGCCATTTCCTTCTCCAGGGAATCTTCCTGACCTAGCGATCAAACTTGCTTCTCCTGCATTGCATGCAGATCCTTTACCACTGAGCCATCAGGGAAACCCAAGTCATAAGAGACTACTGTGAACAATTATACCCCTACAAATTACACAACCTAGAAGAAATGGATAAATGTCTAGAAACACACAATCTACCAAGTCTAAATCATGAATAAATAGAAAATATTGATGGATCAATTACTAGTAAGGAAATTGAATCAGTAATCAAAAACCTCCCAACAAACTGAAGTCCAGAACCAGATGGCTTCATCAGTGAATTCTATTAAGCATTCAAAGAATTAAGACCAATCTTTTTCAGTCTTCCAAAAATAGAAGAGGAGGGAACACTTCCAAATTCATTTTACAAGGCAAACATCACTCTAATACCAAAACCAGATGAGGGTGTCACAGAAAAATAATTACAAGCCAATACCCATGATGAACAGAGATGAAAAAAATCCTTAGCAAAATAATAGCAAACCGAATTCAACAATACATTAAAAGGATCATACATTATGATCAAGTGGGATTTGTCCCAGGGATATAACTAACGATGGCTCAGCATTCAGAAATCATCAAGGTGACACACCTTATTAACAAAACAAATAATAAAAATCATACAGTTATCTCAATAGATGTAGAAAAAATATTTGACAAAATTCAGCATCCATTTATGATTATAAAGAAAAAACTTCCAACAGAGTACAGAGGGAACATACCTCAACAAAACAAAGCCATACACAACAAGCTCACAGCTAACATACTCAATGGTGAAAATAGAAAGCATTTCCTCTAAGATTAGGAATAAGACAAGGATGCCCACTCTTGCCACTTTTATTCAACATAGTATTGGAAGTTCTAGCCAGAGCAATCAGACAAGAAAAAAAATAAAAGGCATCCAAATCAAACAGGAAGAAGTAAAACTGTCACTATTTGCAGATGACATGATATTACATATAAAAGCCCTGAAGACCCCATCAAAAAACTGTTGGAACCAATAAATGAATTCAGTAAATTTGCAGGATATAAAATTAATATACAAAAATCAGACCTGCAGAATGGCTATCATTTAAAAGGCAGAAATAAGTGTTGGTGAGGATATGGAGAAAAGGGAACCTTGTGACAAAAGTTAAGTTATTGTGATGATGATTTTGCAATACATACAATTATCAGATCATTATGTTGTATACCCGAAAGTAATTTAATATGTCAGTAACACCTAAAAAATTGTATATAGTCAAATTTGTTAGTCTTTTATGATTTGAAACAGTATTTTTATAACACTCAAAGATTATAAATATAGTTTTCTTTCAGCAATTTTTCATTTTACTTTTTAAGTTTACATTCTGTTTCTAATCTGACATGGAATTCCTGACCTAAATTGTGGGACAGCACATCTTATTGCCTGCCTAACACCTCCACTTTGGTTTCTGGTAGTTATCCCACAGCTCCAATGGCCACATCAGGACACAAATCTTTGTGTCCTCCTCTATAGATCTGCTCTTTCTCAAATCTTTCTGACCTTAAAAGATGGCATTTCCATCTCCCTAGTTGTTCTATCCAAAAACTCCTCCATCATCATGTAGTCCTCTCCCTCACCTCCAACTCATCAATGAGGTATGTCAGCTCTACCTCCAAACCACATCTCAAATCCAGTGCATTGTCCCTACTGCACTGATACTTCCTAAGCCAGCACCATCTTTTTCCTGGACTGCTGTGACAGGCAGGTTACTGAGATCATTGCTTCCACTCCTTCTGCCTACATGTACGTTATTCATTCTCTACGTAGCAACCAAGGAGATTTGATTTTTAAATTGTACCCCAGATTATATAAACCCCCCCTATTTAAAACTTTACCATCATGATAACAGAAGATCTACATAGACTTCAAGGCTCCACCACTGCCTGGTGGATCCCAGTTCTTCCTTCCCCCAGGCTCCAATGTTCTCTAAATATCTGCTTTCGGGGTTTTTGCTATTCCTACCTCCCAGGCTTATCTTCTCTCAGATCCACACAAAGCTGGTCACATCTTTTCACTTAGATTTCTGAAAATGTCACCTTCTTGGCAAGGCACTTCCTGACCCTAGATAAAGCAGCCCCGGTCATTTTTCTCCCTCTATCCTGTTTTATTCCATCTTAACACTACCTGATGTTTTCTTTATTTGTGTATTATCAGAGTGCAAACCAAATGAAAGGACTCCACTAAGCAGTGGGTCCCAGTGAAAGAGTTTTACTGTTTGTTTGTTTTTTTTAATTTTGTTTGTGCTGGGTCTTTTTTGTGGCGTGTGGGCTTTTCTCTAGCTGTGGCATATGCTGGCTTCTCTTGTGGCTAGCGGGCTTAGTTGCCCTGCAGCATGTGGGATCTTAGTTCCCTGACCAAGATCAAACCTGCATTCCCTGCATTGGAAGGCAGATTCTTAACCACTGGGCCACCAGGAAAGCCCTGGAGAGCATTAAATACAGCTGCCATGATGGGATTGGCTGTTTGGAAGACTCACTCAGGCTGTAAAATGGGGAGGCAGACCCTAGTAAGGTGACAACAAAGGCAGGGAAACCCTGGGGGAGGCGAGGAGGCTGTTGGCAAGCATGCAGCTCTCAAGGTCAAGCTCTGTGCCTTATAGCTAAGTCAGGTCAGGTACCGCCCACCCAGGTCTAATTTAACCTATTAGAAAAGCGCTCAGAAGGATTCAAGTACTTGGTCCCTTGGAAATGTGACAGATGGGAAAGGTAAGAGTGAGCAAGCAAGACCTGTAGGAGAGGAAGCCCTGTATTTCCTCTGTGGTGTTTTTTTTAAAGCCTCAAACTTAGAAGGAAAAATCTGATAAATATATTCTCGTCTGAATTTCCTGCCAGTCCTTAGCCAACTCTCAGCGAGGGAAGCCAAGTTCACCTAACCTCTGTGAGGAAGGCCAATGGGCTGACAGCTGGATATCAATATTTACATTCTGTTATCACATCTGTTGAGGAACCCCAGGCCTAGTAGCTAAACTGAATTATTCTAGTTTTATCTCCTGACTGCTGGGTTCTGAAAAGCACACTTCCTCTTTTTTGAAAGCACGGGTTTTCTTAAGGTCATTATACACACACACACACACACACACACATAATGTTTATTTGTGCATGTATGTGTATATATATATACAAATATTTTTTTCTTCCCTAAAATATCATAAAGACGTCTCGCCCCAAGAGTTAACCCTTCTCTAGCTCAACTGGCACTCAGGATATCTGAAGTGCAAACAGACTGACATGACTTGTTATAAGCCAATATTAAAACAATCTGCCATCTGCGAGACACATCTCCGACGTTTCAGTAAACAACAAGGAAAACAGACTTTAAGTGGCCGCTGACGTGAGTCAGCTGTGAGCAGCACAAGGAGAAAAACACGTGAAAGATCTGGGAGGCCTTTCTGGGACTTAGATTTTGTTAAAAAATCAACTGCCAAGTGAAACTTTAGAAGAGTGGGCTGACCACCCAGTGAGGAGACAGTGCTCTATAGATACATTCCACAAATCATGGGAAGGTTGCCAGATATGCACTTTCATTAAAAAATCTCTATGACAGATACCCTTGGCCAGATATCATCCACGGTATCAAATGCCAGACAGCTTAAACAGTTCCTTTCTCCAGAGTCACACTTTTTCTTTATTTTCCCTTTCTTCTATGTAAATCTTTACGAGACGTGCATAGATGCAGTTTAGAATACTCCAGATACATTTAGCGTGTCCTCATTTTCTGCACTGTACATGGGTTGGCTGACGTTGGGGCAATGCTTAGCTGGCTGCTCTGCTGAAGGGTTTCTCTCTCTTGCAAATCATGCAAACATCCATGTGTCTGTTCTACAGAATGTGGGGATGGAAGAAAACATCAATGGTCTCTTAGTTTGGCCTTTTAATTAGCTTCTCCTTTGCAGTAAGAACAGAGCGGAACTTGCTTAGAGGTTGATTTGCAGGGTGTGGGAGGGTGCGCCCTCCCTCGAGGCGACAACAGTCAACAAGGGGGCATGGCTGTTGGTGGACCTGGATCCACAGTCAGCCACGAAACGAAGTGGCCAAAAACAAAAGCTCAAGTGTTACTTACTAGTGTGGAGGCACACAACTTCTCGAACATCAGTGCAGAATGAAGGAAAAGACTCATCCTTTCTGTCTGTAGATTGGGGTTTTTTTCTTTACCAGCAACCACAAGGTTTGAACACAGTTTGATGGGAACTTTTGCTGTATTTTGAGTTCGGCAGCAAGTAACTGATTAACTGCATCTTAAGCCTGATGTGCTGCGAGACATTTGGGGAAGGTTATCATTGTGTTTTGTCTTTTTTTACAGTCCAGCATCAGAATTCCTCTGGACAAGGAATTCCCTGCCTTGTGAGCATCATGAGAGAAACATGGCTGGAAAGTCGAGATCTCCATGTTCTCAGTCTCCTTGGAAGCAGATCAAAACAGAGCCACTCCAGACATGAATCAAGTGCAAGACAGCCCATCTGGCCCAGGGGTCAGCAACCTGGGCCAGCAGTGTTAGGGGGTGGGGCACTGAGGGCACAGAGGGGGCCCTGCATGGACACCCACCGCCCTGCAGGCTGGTTCCCAGCAGTATCCAGAGCGGTCCCTGCTTCTTCCAGCATCATCCCTGGTTCCAACTCATTCCCCAAAGCTGGTTCCCCAGCATCCCCAGCAGTCATAAACAGGGCTTAGCAGTATCATTTAACACTTTGAAAAAAATCCTCCAGGGTCAGTTTGTGCTGTGAGTCAAGAGCCAGGGAAGGGAAAGAGGACGCTGCACCGAGCAGTAGTCAGAATCCCAGCTGTTCCCAGACAGCATGTTTTGGCATAAACACCAGGTGGACCTCAATGTCCTGCCTTAGCCCAGGTCTCCTCTTCACCACCAGCACTTTATCCCTGTCTTCAAAGGCAGATTCCCTCCTCAATTCTTTTTGATGGCAAATCAACTCAGAAACACCACTTAAAAGAAACAACATAAAACACCAACATTTGTAGTTCATCCTGATTTTCCCCAAGAGGATGTGAGCTGATTTGCAGGATGACTTAAAAGATGTAATCTTGATGATCAAATTGTGATTTCATCTTTACTTACTCCTTCCCCAATACAGTCTTTGCACTATCTTATAAATAACATACGTGTGTGTATTATACACATAGTCTCTGATAGCTTTTTTGCAAATCTGCAAGCTGCTACCTCTTTTCTCAATAGCTAATTTTAACTAGAATACAGATTTTTTTTGAAGCAGCGCTCTAAGCACTAAATATTCATTTTTAAATGTACTATTCACAATACAAAGCTGAGAAAAAGGTTGCTGCAGAGCTTATCCACCTAGTAAGTGGAGCTGCCAGAGACTGAGAAGGATTTAATGATGGCTTTCTACCTGCCCATGGACTCATAAATGGATTCTGCAATGGGTGCATCTCCCAGCTCCTTTTAAGTGTGAAGAAGGCCTTTTGTAACCAGGCAGTCTCAGATGCTACTGGTATGAATTACACCCTTGTCTGTAGAGGTGAACAAGCAATCTGCTTTGTTTGGTTTTCAAGCTTGAGCTTCTGTAAACATGACCTTTATGTTCAGTGGTGTTTTACTCTACTTTGCAAAATAATAACTGTTTGAGTGGGAAATGGATTAGGGTAATAATATATCCTGCAGCAAATCTCCTAAAAAGATTTCTGGGAGCAATAAGGGGTGTTTCCTAGGAGCCTAAAGCCTCATCTGGGTAGCGATCTCGTGATTTTTGTCATTTCTCTCTTTTTTCCCCCTTCTGTCCCAGTCCAGCCCTAATCCACTGGGCTTCCACCCCACTTGCCGCCTCGAAGGCATGCGGGATTTTAGTTGCCTGACCAGGGATTGAACCCATGCCCCCTGCAGTGAAAGTGCAATGGACCTCCAGGGAATGAAGTCTTTTTACTTGAGGAATTGTTGATTCAAACGTGTATGAGTGGGACTTGCCTGGCAGACCCATAGTTAAGACTGATAAACATTGCAATCTCCTTTCCCCAGCATCAGAATCACATCTTCCCTCGATGACTTCATGTATACCCAAATAAGAACCCATGACATTTCCGCATAAACACTGCTTTTCCCTTTCTTACATCACCTCATCCTCCTCTTCACTCAGATTGACCATTTCTCTCCCTATTAACTTACATTAATGACCACTGCATTCAAAAATGTCAGTCAAAACTCAGTTTCTTCATGAAGCTAGTTAGTACTACTTAGGTTCTCTCATTTACCATCACTCTTCAACATGTATGTCCACTTAAATACAAACCAAAAATATGGGGAAGTGAAGGATGGCTTCTTAGAGAAGACAGAATTTGAATTGACCTAGAATGAGCAACGGAGAAGGCAATGGCACCCCACTCCAGCACTCTCGCCCGGAAAATCCCATGGACAGAGGAGCCTGGTAGGCTGCAATCCATGGGGTCGCTAAGAGTCAGACACGACTGAGCGACTTCACTTTCACTTTTCAGTTTCATGCATTGGAGAAGGAAATGGCAACCCACTCCAGTGTTCTTGCCTGGAGAATCCCAGGGATGGGGGAGCCTGGTGGGCTGCCGTCTATGGGGTCACACAGAGTCGGACACGACTGAAGTGACTTAGCAGCAGCAGCAGAATGAGCAAAATTTTAAATACATAGATGCTGAGAAAGGGCATTCTATTCATCACCACCATCACCGTGACCATCATCATCACCATAATCATCAGAGCTAATACTTATGGCACACTTGCTATGAGCCAAGCACTATTCTAAGGCGTTTACATGCAATATTCCACTGAATTCTTATGGCCACACTAGGAGATATTAGCTCCATTTTATTGATGCATACACTGAGGCACTGATAGATTAAAATATTTGTCCAAGATTTCTCAACTACTAAGCAATAGAACAAAGTCTGAAACACAGAGGCTGTGCTTAAAACCACTGTGCTATACAGCATAGTGTTGTAGCCACGTGTTCCGGGAAACAAACTCACTCAGAAGGACAATGCAGATAGTAGAGTGCAGTTTATTACACCGGCGGGCCCAAGGCAGTCTCCTCTAAGCCAAGGACCCCGACCAGCATTTGTGAAAATCTTTTATACCCCATGAGTACGTGTCTGAACCCACCACTCCAAATCCTTGAGACTTACATACACCAAGGAAAATACAATCCTAATAACCCCATCATTCATGTGCTATGTGCTCATGTGCTCAAACAGTCAAACAATTAGCCAATAATCAAGAAACCTGAGGTTACACTCTGATAGATACAGAAAAATTTATGGCCTGTCTGGAGGAAGGGGTGATTAGTATATGTTTTCTCTTAGGCGATGAGTAACCTAGATATGATCTTCAAGGTTCCCCTGTCTGGAGAGGGTCTTATCCTTCTGTTGTTGTTTTCATAGGCACTAAACACAGGGTTCAGAGTCCACTGGAAAGGTGGCTGAGCATGATCAGCATGAACAGGCCTAAGATGGAGTCCAGGCCCTATGAATTCCTTCTTCAATAGCAGTTTGTTTATTAAGCAAACAACAGCAGACAAGGGGAAATGCAGGGTCTGAATAAAAGCCAAAGATTAATATGACTGTATTAATATGAGTGTTTAGTCTCTAGAGAGTTAGAATCAGGCTAAATTACAGAAGGTCTTGAATTCTTTCACTAAATTTGCTTTTACAGGAGTTATTCTGTGGATAGAGAGCTGTCAATAGTTTTTAAGTAGACGAATGGTCTGAAATCTGGCTTTAGGTAAGCAGGTACCACCTACCTGCCTATAGGTTTGGAGTCAGTGAGGAGTGCCTGTAGATAACTGAAATTCAGCAGAAATCGCCAGTTCCCTTCTTTCCTTTATAATGCATTTTCTCAGTGAAGAACTTAGCATTCATTCTAATTTAAATCAAATGCAGATTCTGAAACACTGTAACATGACATCTCCAACAGGAAGAAAAAGAATTCAATTTGTCCTGGGTATATAATAATAATGACTCTCACTAACTTTATGAAATTATCATCATCCAAATTCCTTTCTTCCAGGGCATACATACAGTCTCCCCTAATTACTAGATGTGTTTATCAGCTCCATCTTTATTAAACAAAGACAAAAATACTGAATATATTTATCCTGCATAAGTCTTTCCCCTCCACTCCAAGCAAGCTGCAATTAGCAGCCAAAGCAATATTGAAAGGGGCTTAGAAAGAACAATCATAGATGTGTGAATTATGTGTATAACTGAGTTTAATTAAATCCCTTTGCTGAGAGAAATGGAAGTGCTAACAGTTACACACACTTTTCAGCTGCTCTGTATTAAGCTCCCAGTGGAACCCTTGGAAGGAAACTGCACAAGGTGGAAATTCTGCTCTGGGCAACCCAGCTGAAGTTTAACTCTGAAACAGCTCCAACCACTTACTGCACACAGTTCCCAATGCTTGTTTGTGGTACTGTTCTGTCACTAAATCTTGACTGTTAGTGGTTAATTAGGCTAACTCATCAAATTACTGAGTTGCTTAATAAGATACAGTTTGGTTAATATTTTGGCAGGAAATCAGAAAGGAGACCCTATACATACATCTATCTATTTTTCCGCTGAACGTCTTTTATCTCAATTTCTCGTCTTTTCCTTTTTACCACAAACCTCCAACAATCCCTAAAGTGAATTTTATTTCAGAATGCTAAATTCTCCATTCGCTTGATTCCGGAAGTCTGTGTTACTTACCTAGTTGGGTGGGGGTGGGTACATTTTTCAGCAAATGCAGGGCAGTGTTCATACCAAGAGCTTACGCTGCTAAGAATCTGGCATTTGCCTCGGCATGACTGACCTTTAGATATAACTCTAAAACCAGGCGATACCTTCCTTGTCTTCCAGGCCAAAGTCACTTTGTTCATGCGCCATGGGGTAGAAGTGGCAAGTCCCAGTCAAGCACCTGTCAGTGCTTTCTGAGGAGGATTTTCACTTTGCTCATCGGTAACCCTGTCTGCCAGCTCAAGCCATGGTGAGCATCCATCTGAGCCATCAGCTTCTTAAATCTCTCAACTTTCATAACAGAAATGCAGATGTGACATCCACAAGTATTACTGCTATTAGGAATAGGTTTTATTTTGTTTTTGTTTATTTTTTCCTTTTTTGATGTGGACCATGTTTAAAGTCTTAACTGAATTTGTTACAATATTGCTTCTGCTTTATGTTTTGGTTTTGGCCTCAAGGCAGGTGGGATCTTAGCTCCCTGACCAGGGATCAAACCTGCACCCTTTGCATTGGAAGGCAAAGTCTTAACCACTGGACCGCCAGTGGAGTCCCGATGAATATGTCTTAAATCAATAGCCACTGCTTTAAAGCTTTTGACAGAGAGAAAAGCCTTGAATCACCTTCCAGACACCACTTTTGTGAATGCTTCTTCCCTAGCCTTCATGCTTCCTTTCTTGGGAAAGAATCCCAGTAATTAAATATTTTGACTTCTCTCCACCCCCATGAGCTAATCTGACTGGGGACTTTGGAAGTCAGAAGTGGGTATGCACAGGCCTAATTTCTCCACTTTCACTTGGGGAAAGAGAAAATCTTTTCCTTTGTGAAGGTCTTCACTGTCCAGTGTTGCTGGACATCCTGTAGATACAAGGGTCTGTTTCTAGGGTGTACTAGTGGGGAGTGTCCTTGGCCACACTTGGAAGCCACATTTTCCAAAATCAGCCTTATGAGTAATGAAGGTGATATATGTGACCTCCATCTGCTGACTGATATATTTTTTCAGTCATTTCAGAGTGTAGTTGGGAAAAAGTGGTGTCTTTATTGGGCCCCAGCTAACATAACGAGTTCTAAAGCCCCACTGAGAAAAGTTATATTTAATGAAGACAGATTCTCAGGCCATCCATTCATTCCTTAAGATTGTAAAGGTTCCAGCCTGGTGTCATCTTATATTAATACTCATTTAGAGCATATTAAAGTAGACACTCTCAGAATTGCCTTCATGGAGTCAAACATTAATGTTGATCTTCACTGGAAGACCATTATTGACCTTCATAAAATAGGGCAATATAAAACAAAATATGGGGGGAAAAATGCATCTGTGAACAATGGATGAAACATTTTCTGTTTCTGTTATATGCCTACTGATCAGTGTCTACTTGTTTATTCCATGTGGTAGATTTACCTTAGAATTTTGAAGCAGGAGACGTTGTCTTGACTGAAAAATTGGTATGCTCACTTGGCAAGGAAAGATAACTATGTAACTTACAATATTTCTCTCTTTTGATTTCACTACCAGGAAATTCTTGGCCTAGTGTAACATTCAGGCACAGTAACTACAACAGCCAATACAAATTGCATTCTTGTTTCATTCTTTTCATAGCTTTGATATCTAATTTCCATTTAAATAACATGCACACAATCAGTTTTGTAGGTCATCCCAAACTCTTTAAAATATGAATAAGGCACACTGAAAAATCAAAAAACACACAGAAAAAGGAATGCAAAGAACTTCCAGTTTGCAGTCCAGTGTGCACGGAGCTTGAAAATCATCACTCCTGTCTTCACAAGAAAAAGCTGAACAAACTGAAAAGCAACAACTCCTCTAATGAGAGAAATAAGGTCATAGGACAAACTGCTGCTCCTCAAAATTGGAGAGCCAGACAGATGTAGAGAATACAACTTACAGGAGCAGAAGCTCCCAGAAGAGCTAGTATCAGGAGCGGAAAACCTTATCAGTAATTGATGAATTACTGGAGACTCAGTGTAGAGACGTTCAAGAGTTGAAAATTCGAGGGTTGGGGTGGCGGACACTTCCCTGGTGGTCCAGTAGTTGAGAACCTATCTTCTAATGCAGGGGACATGGGTTTGATCCCTGGTCAGAGCACTAAGGTTCCACATGCCAAGAGGCATCTAAGCCCACTTGCCACAACCAGAGAGAAGCTCGTGAGTCACACTGATGATCCTGAGTGCTGCAACTAAAAGCCGACACAGCCAAAAATAATACAAATAAATAAATATCTTTAAAAATTCCAAGAGATTCAGTATTAGGGGCACACAACTCTTTTGTGAGTCTACCTCCAGAAGTCTTACCAGATTCTCTCAGGTAAATCTCCTCCTATTTCTGGCAAAAAGCAGCCATTTTGAAATAAGCCCAGATAATTCTGTTCTTCTTCTAACAAGCCCTGCCCTCAACAGGAAGTATTTCACCAGAGCTTAACTAATGGGGGTTTTAGGGTCTAACTAATATGGGTGAAGAGAAATAACAAATGACATTGAATTCTAGCCTTCCTATCTCCACAAAAGAAAGCACACAAAACAACTGAGAAGCACATGTAAAGATCACAGGTCAGGGTCACAGGCTCATTAAAAGACTGAAGCCTACAAAGCATATGATTTTAACATTCCCTTAAATATGCTTTAATATTAGAGAAAGAAAGGAACTCCTCATTATTCTTTTTCAATTTTTTTGATAATTCTTTTTTTGTAATTTTTTCATGGTAATTTTCAGTCATTTTTTTTTCTTTCATACAAATTTGAATTTATTAGTTACAAAAACATTATATATCACTCAATGTATGATTGGAATATTATTACATTCATAAATAATTTAGGAAAAAGTGATATCTTTATGAATTTGAGTTACCTCCAGACTATAACTGTCTTTACATTAACTTAGATATTATTTTATTTCATAAAGTTTTATATCTTTCAAAAAAAAAGTACAGTTTTCTTCACATAGATCCCATTACTTTCTGTTGTATTTATTCCTAAGTACATTTTTCTAATTTTATTTTAGTTAGATATTGTTAATTATCAAATCTTTTATAAATCTCAATCATTTTATGTAGAAATTTTTATATTTAGGGGTTATAACATGTAACATTTAATTTTCAAATAAAGATAATATTTCTTCTCAAAAAAATTTTAAAAAGACTGAGACCTGATCATAGGACTATAGCATGCTTCCTCTTCTGCAATACCTTACTCCCATCATCAATAGGTCTCCTGTACAATAACAGGGGGATGCAATGGAAAGAACTGTGTGGCTTAGATGTTATTTAAGAAGAAGTCTCTAGGGAAACTGAAGGACTGCAGCAGAGATAAAAACAAGAACACCAGGGGGCAATTTTTTCCTTTGACACCTAACAAATAGTAAACACAGCCTAACCCATGGCCTGATTGAACATAAAACCTCACACCAAAGGCCTATTTACCTCAGTTCCTTTTATCCAGTACATCCTGTTTGGCTTTCAAAAAAAAAAGAGAGAGAGAGAGAGGCAAAGCATGCATCAGAATGAAACTCAGATATAGCAGAGATGTTGGAATGACAAGGCTGGGAATTTAAAACTATGATTAATATGCTAAGAACTATAATAGACAAAAAGTGGACATGATGCAGGAACATATGGTTTAATGTAAGCAGAGAGGCGGAGACTCAAAGATCAAGTCAAAAGGAAATGCTTACAAATAAAAAACACCATGACAGAAATGAAGTATGCTTATGATGGACTTGTCAACAGACTAGACATAACTGAGGAAAGAATCAGTGATCTTGAAGAAATGTTAGTAGACACTTCCCAAACTGAAATACAATATGTAAAACAAATTAAAAAAGAAAACAGGGCAGAATATCCAAGAACTGTGGAACAATTACAAAAGGTGTAACCTATACATAATGAGAATAATAAGAAGAAAGAGAGAACAGAACAGAAGAAATATTTGAAGCAATAATGACTAAGAGTTTCCAAAACTGATGATAGACACCAAACCACAGATCTGGGCAGCTCTGATAACACCAAGAAAGACACATACCAAAGTCTACACCATGGCATGTATTCAAACTGCAGAAAAGTCAAAGGCAAGACAAAATTTTGAAAGATGCCAAAGTGGGGGTGGGTGTGGGTGAGAGGGGAACTAGTTAGCAATTTTAGTAAGGTTGCAGGATATAAAGTTAATATACAACGTCAATTGTTTTCTATATACTAGAAAGGAACAACTGAAACTTGACATTAAAAACATAATACTATTTACAGTCATGACCCAAAAATGAAATACTGAAGTATAAATCTAACAAAATATGCTTTAAGCCCATATAAGGAACACTAACAAAACTCTCATGTAAGAAATTAAATAAGTTTTAGATAAATGGAGATAAAATCAATTTTCATGAATAGAAAGACTTAATATTGTCAAAATATCAGTTCTTCCTAATCAGATATACAGATTCAGTGCAATCCTAATAAAATTTCTAGCAAATTATTTTGCAGATATCAACAAACTGGTTCTAAAGTTTGTAGAGAGACAATTATATGGACAAAACTAAGCAAACATTGAATGTGTACAACCAAATATAATGCTTACTTTGTTGGGAGGAAAATATACTAGAACTTAAATATGAGTTAACAACAGATTATGATATGAGAGGTTGTAACCACATTTGAAGCATATTAAAGGTGCTTAAGGAGATCCAACCAGTCCATTCTAAAGGAGATCAGCCCTGGGATTTCTTTGGAAGAAATGATGCTAAAGCTGAAACTCCAGTACTTCGGCCACCTCATGTGAAGAGTTGACACTTTGGAAAAGACTCTGATGCTGGGAGGGATTGTGGGCAGGAGGAGAAGGGGACGACAGAGGATGAGATGGCTGGATGGCAACACTGACTTGATGGACGTGAGTTTCAGTGAATTCTAGGAGTTGGTGATGGACAGGGAGGCCTGGCATGCTGCAATTCATGGGGTTGCAAAGAGTCAGACACGACTGAGTGACTGAACTGAACTGAAAGGTGCTTGTATTGTTTGGGAATGAGGTAAAGACGTTGATTAACATCAGATTTTGCTGAGTTAAATGCAAGTAAAATACCTGAGGTAACCACTAAAAGTATACACAGAGTATATAATTTTCAAACAAGCAGAGAGAAAAATAGAATGAGACAGAAGGAACATGAGCAAAATTAATCAATACAAAAGAAGACAGTAAAGGAGGAAAAAAGAATAAAACCATTAAAAACAAACAAAAAACAGAAATAAGACAGATTAGTAGTACTACAAAATGAGCCCTAAAATGAACAAACACAGGAAATATAAATAGTCTGCTACTGCTGCTGCTAAGACGCTTCAGTCGTGTCCGACTCTGTGCGACCCCATAGACGGCAGCCCACTAGGCTCCTCTGTCCCTAGGATTCTCCAGGCAAGAAGACTGGAGTGGGTTGCCATTTCCTTCTCCAATGCGTGAAAGTGAAAAGCGAAAGTGAACTCGCTCAGTCGTGTCCGACTCTTAGCGACCCCATGGACTGCAGCCTACCAGGCTCCTCCGTCCATAGGATCTTCCAGGCAAGAGCACTGGAGTGGGGTGCCATTGCCTTCTCCAATAAATAGTCTAGACTCTGTAATTGAAAGACCAAGATCATAAAACTAAATTTTTTAAAAATTAGGTATATGACATTTACAGAATATATATCTAAACATAAGGCTACAGAAAGATCAAAAGTCAAAGAATGACAGTGGGTTCCCAGATCAATCTCTGCTCCCAGTATTATTCTCCAACTGAAGAGTTAGAGATACTCGGACCAATGGCCCATTCTAAGGCTGAGTTAGGGGACATGCAAGATGAACCTGGAGCATCTTACAGAGCCAGAAAATAACAAAGTGCTACACACACACAAACTACAGAGACCAAATTGATAGGGCTGTGTCAAAAAGACACAGGAGCCAACTGAAAGATCTCCCAAGGGTCAAGGCTGGAATAATTTGAGCAATAAAATAAATAAATTAGTATTGGATTATAACCCAAAATATCAAATAAACACACGTAAGTCTCACTGATATAGATAGCTACATAAGGAAATAAACAGGGAGAAAAAGATCTCCCATGCAGAGTAATTCCAAATAATTTATGTAGACACTCCTTGTTCAAGAATGTGAAGCATAACACATTAACTATGAGCAGCGTGGGCTGCACATGAGTGATCGGTTCTCAAAATGTAGTCTAACGCTATTCTAGTAAAAACAGGTGATGCCAGAAGAATTGCTAGCGGAAAAAAGAAGTATTCAGGAACAGACGCACATATATACATGAATATTATAAAGAAAGCATTTCAAGTTAGTGAGAAAAATGATCAACAAATAGGGTTGGAACAACTAGCTACTCAGAGAAAAATTAAACTGCCTGAATTAGAGTTAAAAGCAAGAGAAAATGAAATCACAGAAGAATTTGGGAAAGACCTAAATATTCTTAACAATGATCTGAGAGGTAGCAGAAGAGGAAAGCTATTGAAAAATAAAAGCAAAAAAGGAAACCATGAAAAAAGACAGTGACAAAACTGACTGCAGGCAAATTCAATGTTATATAGATATGTAGAAAACACACTGGAGGATTTTTTTCCTCTCTGTATTGGATTAAGGTGATATTTTTTTTCTTCTTTATATTTTCTAACTTTTTCAGTTTTTTAATGAAAAAAACACTTTAAAAATACTACTTGTATAATTAGAAAATTGCCATTAAAATTAAAATTAGAACAGTTTGACTAGGGAAATTGCTTTAATGAAAAGCTACCCTACCTCACCACAAGGTTGGCCAAGAGTCTACCTGTCGCAGTCTCTCACAATTCTTTTCACAATTATAACATTACTTGTGTATGTATTTATTTACTATTTACCTCCCTCCTCCTATCCAAATCCAAGTCTTTCTGAATGCAGGTTCAGAGAGACAATTAGTCCCTAAGATCTCCATTGTAAGAAATGAAGTAACTTCTCTTGTAAGCATCTAGAATGGTACTAGTTAAGCACCAGCCTGGGAAGAGTGGAGAATGTGTTGTGTAGTTCAGAGGGGAAATGGTGCTTGAAAAAAGGCACAGAATAGACCCTGAGCTCTGTTTAAGTCTGAAAACTGAAAGTGAAGTCGCTCAGTCGTATCCAACTCTTTGTGACCCCATGGACTGTAGCCTACCAGGCTCCTCCCTCCATGGGATTCTCCAGGCAAGAGTACTGGAGTGGGGTGCCATTTCCTTCTCCAGGGGATCTTCCTGACCCAGGGATCGAACCCGCGTCTCCCACATTCCAGGCAGACGCTTTAACCACTGAGCCACCAGGGAAGCTGGTTTCAAGTCTGAGGGCAGAAATAAATCTGTGCTTGGTGATACAGGAGGTGCTGAGTCAACTGATAATCTGCTCAGTGCTCTATCAGAAATATTCTGCTCAAAGAGAGTCTTTCCATTGGAAACAAACTGAGACTCACACTGGAACAAAGCAGAGGAAATTTTCATGCATTCTTTTATTTGGGGGCAAAAAATACTATGAAGAAGTTAGAAAATACTTGGCATTTTGACCTCATAGGCAGTCAATTTAGCTAACTGGAATCCAAGGGGAAAAGATGGATTTCTATCACTGATAAAAAGGAAACAGCATCATGTATCAATGCAAGTTTTGAAAACATTGTATCAGCCAAATAGATACTAAATATATCATGTGGTTAATCCCTAGTCTGGGTGTGTTGAACAACAACACATGTAGAACATATTGAACAGTTTACATTTTTTCTAAGTACTGCATAATTAAGTTAGTGCAAACAAACAAACAAAAAACCCCACCGATACAATTGGGAATTAGGTAAAGCACCTCAGATAAGTTGTTGACATGCTTTATTTTGGTAACATCATTTCTCTTATAAAGCTGCAAATATAGTTCAATAAATTGTTTACATAAATCTTACCTAATATCCTGATCTTTGTGCTGCACACACTTGGCATTATGAACAGAGACCTTTTCCTCCCTTTGTTATAATAACAGCTTCCTCATTCATCACACTTGATGCCCAGTTATTCACTCTTTCTATCCTGTTTAAGTCTGTTGTTACAGAATGTCATTCTACAAGTGTCCCAGTATCATATTTGACATTCTTTTCCATTAAAGCCAAAAAGGAAA
Organism: Bos indicus; assembly: GCF_029378745.1. NCBI lineage: Eukaryota > Metazoa > Chordata > Mammalia > Artiodactyla > Bovidae > Bos > Bos indicus. Next base: position 23,325,029 of record NC_091772.1, read on the forward strand.
TAATTATCTGAAGACAAACCCCTGTGATATCCAACAGATGTGCTTTCAGTTCTATTGATATTCTGGGTATCCGGGCACACATTGTCCTGTAAGGTTTCTTAAAGTCGCACTAATTAGCCTCTGTCTTAAACTTTGCATTTCTATATTGTACAGAATTTCAGGAGGAATGTGTGTGTGTATGCGTGTGTGTTCTCATCTGTAGTGCAATATACTAGCAGAATAAAACAACCGAGTATAAATCTATATATACTCTTCTAGAGAACATCAGACTTCACATCAGCCTGCATCAGTTGAAGACCAAGAGAGTTCTTCTTGCTGCTGCTGCTGCTGCTAAGTCACTTCAGTCATGTCCGACTCTGTGCGACCCCATAGAAGGCAGCCCACCAGGCTCCCCCGTCCCTGGGATTCTCATAAAGCCTTTTTGCTGAAATTAACCATTTTAAAAACCATTTTGCAACAAGGTGGTCATTTAGGGGAAAAAAAAATTCTCTTTCAGGCTTAAGCAATTTACATAGTGTTGCCCTTAATTATATCTTCTTTTGGTTTGGTTTTTGAAACCTGAACCAACTGGAATATGCTCAGTCATGGGACAGCTGAGAGATGAAATAACCTACAGAGGGCTGGGTTAAGAAGACAAATTACCCAAAACCAAGCTCAATGCTGGAGATGAACCTGTACACTCTTTTTTTTTAATATTTACTTTTTTGGCTATTGGGTCTTAGTTGTGGCACTAGGGCTCTCTAGTTGTGATGCACAGGCTCCAGAGCTCACAGGCTCACCAGGGATTGAATCCACATCCCCTGCATTGCAAGGCAGATTCTTAACCTCCGGACTACCAGGCAAGTCCCTCAAACTAGTACACTCTTTTTTCTTGGCAGTTCAATAACTTTATTGGACAATCAGCAATTAGGTCTCAACCACACTGTCTGTCTGTAGATTTTTGAAAGTGGCGACAGGCATGTGAGTAACCAACATGTAGAGCCTGTTTGGTTAGCCTTCATCTTTATTACATTTTCTGGACAACTGCACACAGATCTAGTACAGAACGTCCCTTGTATCTTTGACCCAGACGTCTTTGTTGAGCCTGGTGTAGATGCGTACATCTGGGCTTCCCATCTCCTTCCTGGCAAATTTCTGTATTTCTCTGAGTGCCCAAGGGACAGGCTTCTTGAAACCTACTTCATGGATGCACTGTGAATGCTGATAGCGTATTCTCTGGTCACCACCTTGTTGATGGCAGGCTGGCCCTTCTTCTCACTGCCCTTTTTAGCAGGAGCCATCATCCTATAGCACCAGGGTACTGGTTTGGATTGGAAAGCCCAAACCAGTAAACTCCTAAGTCATTATTCTTATTCCAAGATGTAAGTGCCAGTATCTACTTTATTTCATTGAGCACCACTTCTCAGCTATCTTGCAGACAAATGATTGGGAGTCCACATGAGCAGGTTAGGGGGAGGTGTCAGAATTAGACACACCTAAGGCAATGGCAACCTACTCCGGTACTCTTGCCTGGAAAATCCCGTGGACGGAGGGGCCTGGTGGGCTGCAGTCCATGGGGTCGCTAGGAGTCGGACACGACTGAGTGACTTCACTTTATTTTTTCACTTTCATGCATTGGAGAGGGAAATGGCAACCCACTCCAGTGTTCTTGCCTGGAGAATCCCAGGGACAGGGGAGCCTGGTGGCCTGCCATCTATGGGGTTGCACAGAGTTGGACACGACTGAAGTGACTTAGCAGCAGATAGTCCATTGACTAGCTAGGTAATCTAAAAGAAAAAAACAAACCTCTTAACCTTCAGCAGTCTCAGATTCCTCCGTAAAATGTGGGGACCAGTACTTACTTTTCTATGCCCTAAGTGAAGGACACAGTTCATGGAATCACAGGAGTCAGATACAACTTAGCAAATGAACAACACAATGGGGAGAAGCAGGGGAGAAGGTTGATGAGCAAGTATTAGATGTAGGTTATAGTCCTAGATTTTGTTTCAGGTGGTGGGATCATAGGTGTTTATGACTTTATTGAAAATCAATAATTAAATAAATAAATAAATATGGATCATGAACAAGCTAAACATCATTTTAATACAATTCTGTGCACCGAGACCTTGATAATATTTATGAGTATTAATAGTAACAATTGTACTATGTATTTTGTAGGGTTTTTGTGGGCTTTAAGTAACATGTGGAGTGTTGAGCACATTTTAACTTCTCTATAAAAATAGCTGCAAGTATTATGACGGGGGTGAGTGACAATGGGTGAGGGGGGGAACAGTACGCTGAAGAAATGATGATGTCTCATGAAGAATGGTCCTTTTCTATTTACTAACCTAAAACTCAGAACATTAAAATTATATCTAAATGACTAGACTCCCTCTCACAAACTAGATCATTAACACATCATTTTAAAGTCTAATCCTATGGGACATATAATCTACAGTTATGGTACTAATGGGGCTTCCCCAGGGGCTCAGCGATAAAGAATCTGCCTGCAAGGCAGGAGATGCAGCAGGAGCCTCAGGTTCAATCCCCGGATGGGAAAGCTCCCCTAGAGAAGAAAAAGGCAACCCACTCCAGTATTCTCGCCTGGGAAATCCCATGGACTGTGGCCTGCCAGGCTCCTCTGTTGCAAAGAATCAACATGGCTGACCAACTGAACAACAACAAAGGTACTCCTGAAATAGTTGCCTGCTTATTTGTTTTTTATTAAAGCACGGTCCTACCTTCAAGAAGCTTACATCATTTAGGGTAAGAGGGAAACAGTACTTCAACATGAAACAATTACAAAATCAGAATGTACCAGAATGTGCTACTAGACTGTGATATGAATGACAATTCCTTAAAGGAATCCAGACAAAAGAGAAGGCTTCCTAGAATAAGAAGCTAAGCTTCAAGAAAGGTAGGCTCTAAAGATGCATGAAAACTGGGTGAAGCACAATCTTACCTTTAAGTGAAGACTTTTCTTTCTATTCTCTCCGAACCTAGGAGTCATATTGGGCCCTTACAGCCATTAGTTTTCCATTACCAACAAAAGCAGTGTGCCTAAGGAGAAAATAAGAACAAGGTAGTGGTTTGACCCCAGATTATATTAAACAATTTCATTTTCTTGCTTCTTAATTACTAATCTAATTTTAAAATAGATTCTAAAATACTGCTTACAAGTAAAGTTGTCAGAGACAGGCACTGAGGCAGAAAAGAAGTGCCAGGTATTAGATCAAGTGCAATGCTTGGTTGTATCTGAGATTGAAATCACATAAATGAGCAATTCTGGTAGACTGAATGAATAGACACACTGATACACAGGAAAAAAAGGAACATTAAAGAGGAGGGTTAAAAAGTTGGCTTAAAACTCAAATTCAGAAAACTAAGATCATGGCATCTGGTCCTATTACTTCATGGCAAATAGATAGGGAAACAGTGGAAACAGTGACAGACTTTACTTTGGGGGGCTCCAAAATCACTGCAGATGGTGACTACAGCCATGAAATTCAAGGATGCTTACTCCTTGGAAGAAAAGTTATGACCAACCTAGACAGCATATTCAAAAGCAGAGACATTACTTTGCCAACAAAGGTCCATCTAGTCAAGGCTATGGTTTTTCCAGTAGTCATGTATGGATGTAAGAGTTGGACTATAAGGAAAACTGAGCACCAAAGAATTGATGCTTTTGACTTGTGGTGTTGGAGAAGACTCTTGAGAGACTCTTGGACTGCAAGGAGATCCAACCAGTCCATCCTAAAGGAAATCAGTCCTGAATATTCATTGGAAGGACTGATGTTGAAGCTGAAACTCCATTACTTTGGCCACCTGATGAAAAGAACTGAGTCATTGGAAAAGACCCTGATGCTGGGAGAGATTGAAGGCAGGAATAGAAGTGGACAACAGAGGATGAGATGGTTGGATGGCATCACCAACTCAATGGACATGAGTCTGAGTAAACTCTGGGAGTTGGTGATGGACAGGGAGTCCTGGTGTGCTGCAGTCCATGGGGTCACAAAGAGTCAGACACGACTGAGCAACAGAACTGAACTAAACTAAAAGTAAGATACAAAAGTAAAAACAGCAAATAATTTTGTCTTTATAGGTTATTAAAATATGGCATAAAACATATAATTTTGATGAGAGGGTATCCATTTTAATTAGTCAAACTGCCAGTAGTAAAAATTAATTGCATGTAACTAATTACATATATATAATTTACATGAATAACAAAAAATACTGAGATTCTAAGATCTCCTTAAATAATTTTACTTAGTTTAATGAGTAACCATCCTAGGAAATACATATTATACTAAAACATAGCTAGTGTATACATACAGAAAAGAATAGAAGCTATTCTAAAATCTAAAATTAAAATATGGGAAGAAGTTAGCAAGGATTTGATTGAAACATATAAAGTCGTAAAGGATAGAGTGAAAACTGATCTAGATCACCAACTTTCTACTCCTAACACAACCAAGAGCAAACAGTTTTGATGAAATTTTAAAATAGCAACTTCAGCAGAGGAAGAAGTACAGAAAAACTACACAGGATATGAGAACTGTCTCAAATCTCCCAGCATGAACAATCATCTAAACAAATTTATTTAAGTAAAAATAGTGTGCTAGTTTGAAGAGGTGACATTTAACAAACATTAACAAATACAGATTCATCAAATATTTATTAAGCTCTTGCTGTGAACAAAATAGTTTCTTCTTTTATTGAGCTTATATTCTACTGAGAGAGACAAAAAACAATCAAGTAAAGAATCAAAACAATCATGTAATTTCAGATTGTGATAAATGCTGTGAAGAAAACAAACAAGGAAATAAGATAGAGAGTGACTGGGGATGTGGTGAGGTGGGGTGCAAATTTAGACACTGTGGTCAGAGAAAATTTCTCTGAGGTTATATCTGAGCATAGATCTGAGTGATAAGGAGAAACCAGCCATGAAAACATCTAGGGGTGCAATTTTCCAGGCTACTTAATATGTATAAATGTCCCATACTAAGATAGATAGAAAGATGGGGGGGGGGTGGATGGGTGGATGGAGAGACTGGATGGACAGATAGATAACTTAGCTATACAGAACACTCCACACATATAAAGCACACAGGACACTACCCCAAAGCAGCAGAATACACATTTCCTCAAGTGGACATGGAACACTCCAGGACAGATCATATATTAGGCCATAATAAGTCTTAGTAAATTCAAAAAGACTGAAAGCATACAAAATATCTTTTCTGATAATAATGAAATGAAACTAGAAATCAATAACAACAAAAAAAAAGAAAATTCAAAAAGATGTGGAAATTAAACAATACACTCTTGAGCAACCAATGAGTCAAAGAAGAAATCACAAGAGAAATTAGAAAATACTTTGACTAGAATATTGGAAATAAAAGCAAAAATAAACAAATGGGACCTAATTAACCTTAAAAGCTTCTGCACATCAAAGGAAACTATTAGCAAGGTGAAAAGACAGCCTTCAGAATGGGAGAAAATAATAGCAAATGAAGCAACTGACAAACAACTAATCTCAAAAATATACAAGCAACTCCTACAGCTCAACTCCAGAAAAATAAATGACCCAATCAAAAAATGGGCCAAAGAACTAAATAGACATTTCTCCAAAGAAGACATACAGATGGCTAACAAACACATGAAAAGATGCTCAACATCACTCATTATCAGAGAAATGCAAATCAAGACCACTATGAGGTACCATTTCACACCAGTCAGAATGGCTGCGATCCAAAAGTCTACAAGTAATAAATGCTGGAGAGGGTGTGGAGAAAAGGGCATTCTTATTCTTACACTGTTGGTGGGAATGCAAACTAGTACAGCCACTATGGAGAACAGTGTGGAGATTCCTTAAAAAACTGGAAATAGAACTGCCTTATGATCCAGCAATCCCACTGCTGGGCATACACACTGAGGAAACCAGAAGGGAAAGAGACACGTGTACCCCAATGTTCATCGCAGCACTGTTTATAATAGCCAGGACATGGAAGCAACCTAGATGTCCATCAGCAGATGAATGGATAAGAGAGCTGTGGTACATATACACAATGGAGTATTACTCAGCCATTAAAAAGAATACATTTGAATCAGTTCTAATGAGGTAGATGAAACTGGAGCCTATTATACAGAGTGAAGTAAGCCAGAAGGAAAAACACCAAAACAGTATACTAACGCATATATATGGAATTTAGAAAGATGGTAACAATAACCCGGTGTACGAGACAGCAAAAGAGACACTGATGTATAGAACAGTCTTATGGACTCTGTGGGAGAGGGAGAGGGTGGGAAGATTTGGGAGAATGGCATTGAAACATGTAAAATATCATGTAAGAAACGAGATGCCAGTCCAGGTTCGATGCACGATACTGGATGCTTGGGGCTAGTGCACTGGGACGACCCAGAGGGATGGTATGGGGAGGGAGGAGGGAGGAGGGTTCAGGATGGGGAACACATGTATACCTGTGGCGGATTCATTTTGATATTTGGCAAAACTAATACAATTATGTAAAGTTTAAAAATAAAAGAAAAGAAAAGAAAATACTTTGAACTAAATGAAAACAAAACTTCATATACAAAAGCTTATGGGATTCAGTGAAAGCAATGCTGAGAGAAATTTATAGCTGTAAAGCATACATTAAAAAAAAGAAGAAAGATTTCAAATCTGTAACCTAACTTTATACCTTAAGGAACTAGAAAAGGAAGGGTAAGCTAAACTCAAAACTAGCAGATAAAAAGAAATGATAAAGATTAGGGCAGAGATAAATAAAATACAGCATAGAAAAACAATAGCAAAAATCAATGAAACCAAAGCTGATTCTTTGAAAAGATCAACAAACTTGACAACTTTAGCTAGACTAAGGAAAGAAGAGAGAAGACTCAAATTACTGAAAATATAAGTGAAAGAGGGAACATGACTACCAATTACATAGCAATAAAAAGAATTATAAGAAAATACTATGAACAGTTATACACTAACTCATTGGGTAACCTAGATGAAATGGAAAAATTCCTAGAAACACACATCTACCAAAACTGAATCATAAATAAACAGAAAATCTGAATAGATCTGTAACTAATAAGGAGATTGAACTGCTAGTCAAAAAAACACTCAACAGAAAAATGCCTTGGACCAAATGATTTCACTGGTAAATTCTACCAAACATTTAAAAAATTAACACCTATCCTTTTCAAACGCTTCCAAGAAAAAAAAAAAAAAAACTGGAGAGAAGACTTTCTAACTCACCCATTAGACCAGCATTACCCTGATAAACAGAGTAAGACAAAGACATTTTAAGGACAATGCACACCAATATCCTGACGAGATATTGCAAAAACCCACAAGAGAATTCTAGCAAAGTGAATTCAGCTGCATTTTAGAAGGATTAAACACCATGAGCAGGTGGGATTTATCCCTGGAATGCAAGGATGTTTGAACATATGAAAAATCAACCAATGTAATTAATATACCACATTAATAGAATGAAAGGAAAAAACCTCACATGATCATCTCAACGGATGCAGAAAAAACATTTGGTAAAATCCAACACTCTTTATGAAAAATACTCAATAAACTAGGAATAGAAGGAAACTTCCTTGACATGATAGAGTCCATTTTAATGCCTGCATTTACGGATATCCATTTCTCTCTTAGCACTGCTTTCAATTCATCCCATAAATTTTGGTATGTGGAGCTTTGTTTTCTTTTGGCTCAAAGTATTTTCTAACTTTCCTTGTGATATCTTCTTTCATCCATTGGTTTCTCAAGAGAGTCTTGTTTAATTTCCACATATTTGTGAATTTTCCTGTTTTCCTTTTGTTATTGATTTCTAGTTTCATTTCATTATCAGAAAAGATACTTTGTATGATTTCAATCTTTTAAAATTTATGAAGACTTCTTTTATGGCCTAAGTGAAGTCGCTCAGTCGTGTCTGACTCTTTGCTACCCCATGGACTGTAGCGGACTAGGTTCCTTCATCCACAGGACTTTCCAGGCAAGAATACTGGAGTGGGTTGCCATTTCCTTCTGCAGGAGATCTTCCTGACCTAGGGATTGAACCTGGGTCTCCCGCATTGTAGGCAGATGCTTTACTGTCTGAGCCATAACATATGGTTTATCCTGGTGAATGTTCCACATCCACTTGAGAAAAACATGTATTCTGCTGTTGTTAACTATTCTTTTTTAAAATGTATTTTACTTAAGTATGATTGATTTGCAATGTTGTGTTCATTTCTGTTGTGATTCAGGTATACATATATTTTTTCTTTTTTTTTTCTTTTTTCTTTTACATATTCTTTTCCATAGGTTTATCATAGGATATTGAATATAGTTTCCTATACTGTACAGTAGAGCTTTTTTTTTAAATTTTATTTTATTTTTAAACTTTACATAATTGTATTAGTTTTGCCAAATATCAAAATGAATCCACCACGGGTATACATGTGTTCCCCATCCTGAACCCTCCTCCCTCCTCCCTCCCCATACCATCCCTCTGGGTCGTCCCAGTGCACTAGCCCCAAGCATCCAGTATCGTGCATCGAACCTGGACTGGCATCTCGTTTCTTACATGATATTTTACATGTTTCAATGCCATTCTCCCAAATCTTCCCACCCTCTCCCTCTCCCACAGAGTCCATAAGACTGTTCTATACATCAGTGTCTCTTTTGCTGTCTCGTACACCGGGTTATTGTTACCATCTTTCTAAATTCCATATATATGCGTTAGTATACTGTTTTGGTGTTTTTCCTTCTGGCTTACTTCACTCTGTATAATAGGCTCCAGTTTCATCTACCTCATTAGAACTGATTCAAATGTATTCTTTTTAATGGCTGAGTAATACTCCATTGTGTATATGTACCACAGCTCTCTTATCCATTCATCTGCTGATGGACATCTAGGTTGCTTCCATGTCCTGGCTATTATAAACAGTGCTGCGATGAACATTGGGGTACACGTGTCTCTTTCCCTTCTGGTTTCCTCAGTGTGTATGCCCAGCAGTGGGATTGCTGGATCATAAGGCAGTTCTATTTCCAGTTTTTTAAGGAATCTCCACACTGTTCTCCATAGTGGCTGTACTAGTTTGCATTCCCACCAACAGTGTAAGAATAAGAATGCCCTTTTCTCCACACCCTCTCCAGCATTTATTACTTGTAGACTTTTGGATCGCAGCCATTCTGACTGGTGTGAAATGGTACCTCATAGTGGTCTTGATTTGCATTTCTCTGATAATGAGTGATGTTGAGCATCTTTTCATGTGTTTGTTAGCCATCTGTATGTCTTCTTTGGAGAAATGTCTATTTAGTTCTTTGGCCCATTTTTTGATTGGGTCATTTATTTTTCTGGAGTTGAGCTGTAGGAGTTGCTTGTATATTTTTGAGATTAGTTGTTTGTCAGTTGCTTCATTTGCTATTATTTTCTCCCATTCTGAAGGCTGTCTTTTCACCTTGCTAATAGTTTCCTTTGATGTGCAGAAGCTTTTAAGGTTAATTAGGTCCCATTTGTTTATTTTTGCTTTTATTTCCAATATTCTGGGAGGTGGGTCATAGAGGATCCTGCTGTGATGTATGTCAGAGAGTGTTTTGCTTATGTTCTCCTCTAGGAGTTTTATAGTTTCTGGTCTTACGTTTAGATCTTTAATCCATTTTGAGTTTATTTTTGTGTATGGTGTTAGAAAGTGTTCTAGTTTCATTCTTTTACAAGTGGTTGACCAGATTTCCCAGCACCACTTGTTAAAGAGATTGTCTTTAATCCATTGTATATTCTTGCCTCCTTTGTCAAAGATAAGGTGTCTATATGTGCGTGGATTTATCTCTGGGCTTTCTATTTTGTTCCATTGATCTATATTTCTGTCTTTGTGCCAGTACCATACTGTCTTGATGACTGTGGCTTTGTAATATAGCCTGAAGTCAGGCAGGTTGATTCCTCCAGTTCCGTTCTTCTTTCTCAAGATTGCTTTGGCTATTCGAGGTTTTTTGTATTTCCATACAAATTGTGAAATTATTTGTTCTAGCTCTGTGAAGAATACTGTTGGTAGCTTGATAGGGATTGCATTGAATCTATAAATTGTTTTGGGTAGTATACTCATTTTCACTATATTGATTCTTCCAATCCATGAACATGGTATATTTCTCCATCTATTAGTGTCCTCTTTGATTTCTTTCACCAGTGTTTTATTGTTTTCTATATATAGGTCTTTAGTTTCTTTAGGTAGATATATTCCTAAGTATTTTATTCTTTCCGTTGCAATGGTGAATGGAATTGTTTCCTTAATTTCTCTTTCTGTTTTCTCATTATTAGTGTATAGGAATGCAAGGGATTTCTGTGTGTTGATTTTATATCCTGCGACTTTACTATAGTCATTGATTAGTTCTAGTAATTTTCTGGTGGAGTCTTTAGGGTTTTCTATGTAGAGGATCATGTCATCTGCAAATAGTGAGAGTTTTACTTCTTCTTTTCCAATTTGGATTCCTTTTAATTCTTTTTCTGCTCTGATTGCTGTGGCCAAAACTTCCAAAACTATGTTGAATAGTAATGGTGAAAGTGGGCACCCTTGTCTTGTTCCTGACTTTAGAGGAAATGCTTAGGATATTGAATATAGTTTCCTATACTGTACAGTAGAGCTTTATTATTTATCTATTCTATATATAATTATTCACATTTGCAAGTCCAAATCATCTAGTCTTAATTTATTCTCTATTTTCATAATTACATTGGATGTTGAAGTTTGTCAAATATTTTTTTCTGCATATACTAAATCACTATAAATATTTTCCCCTTCAGGTTACTGATAACACATAATGTATTTATAGTTTTCCTAATACTGACCTACCCTTGCAGCTCAGGGAGGAATTGATTTGGTAATGGCATATATTCTTAAGTACTGCTGAACTACAATTGCCATTGTTTTATCAAAATTTTTACTTAAATATTGATAAGTGAGTTGGTTCTGTCTTGTCAGGTTTTGATGCTAGTGTCAGACTTTCTTTGCAAGTGTAACTTGAAGGATTTCTTCTTTTGAAATCAGTAAATTATATTCAATTTACTTCTTTCTTTTAAAAAAAAATTGAAAAAATTAACAGTGAAACCATGTTTTCATGGTTTTATGGCCTGGAGATTTTAAAGAGGAAGTTCTTGTATAAATTTTTCAATTGCTATATGTCTGTTTAGGTTTGTTGATATTGGCTGTTGTTCAGTATTTTTCACTTATATTTTCAAATGATTTTTTTTTCAGAATTTTTAATTTCCTCTATATCAACAGTTACTTCCTCTTTTTCATTTTTAACTTTTTATAGATGTATTTGTCCTTTTTTTCCTTTTTCTTTTATTTTTACTACTATACTAGCAAGTGGTTTATCTGGTTTTTATTTGCCTTTTTGTTATGTCTTCTTCAAAGAATCTGCTCTTTTTTGGCAATTGAACTATATATTCCATTCTTCTAAATGCATGGTTTGATTTTGTGAGTTTTTTTGTTTCATCTATCTAGGACATTGTGTAATGGGTGAACTTAATAAGAAATATATTTAATATGTATTATTTCAAGTTTTCTACTATGTGGACCATTTATTAAAGTCTTTATTGAATTTGTTACAATACTGTTTCTGCTTTATGGTTTGGTTTTTTGACTGCAAGGCATGTGAGATCTTAGTATTCTGATGAGGGATCAAACCCACACCACCTGCATTGGAAGACGGAGTCTTAACCACTGGACCACCAGTTTACTATTTTTATTTTCCAAGTTTTCTATTATGTACTACCAACTGCTAAATGTAATGTTTTTTTCTGTATTTGGTTTTATAGATGTGTGTGTGTTTATTTGGATAATTTTGAAGGTTTATTATCTACTTTTGGGGTTTTCTTAATCTTTTGCAATCATTATAACTTTTTTAGTATCATTAACTCTATTTCTTGATTTAGTGACTTCACACTGTATCTGTTAAGTCTCAGTTATAGAAGAATATCAAAGAAATGATCACAAGTAAATCTCTTCCCATGTCCCTCCCTTCCCCTCCATTCCTGATTTCAATTGTTGTATTACCATTTCTTTTACCTTGCTATGATTTATAACACTAACATTCTGTGACCATATTTTCCATAATTGCTTTCTTAATTCTATAGAGTTTTATCACCAGTCTTTTTATTGTGCTTCTCTCTTTACTTTTTGGTTATTTGGCTTTGATTTTTCTTGTCTTTTCAAAAACGTCATGTAGGTCTTGGCTTATTTATGACAGATTGTCTACTTGACTATTTCTTGCCTTCATATTTGAAGGTCACCTTGATTGAGAAAATCATTCTTGAATCTCACCTTCCTTTTCTCAGCACTTTTCAGACAATGAATAATTCTTGGAGAAGTCTGAAGCTATCCTGATTTTTTCTCCTGGCAAATAATTAGTACCTGTCTGGACATGTAAAAAATTTATCTTCATCAGTGAAATGAAAAATCATTAGAATATATCTGTTTAGCTGTTCCTATAACATTTTCTTCTAGAGCAAGATATTCTAACTAGAGTAATTCCTTCCTCTAATCAGGAAAATTCTCTTCTATTGGCATTTTCTGTACAATTTAAGTACAATTTCTGTTACCTTTGTGTTAGTTTCTCCAATTCTAAGGCCTCAATTACCTTTACTCTAATTAGCCTTTTGTCTTTTCAAATATCTTTCTTTCTACTTAAGTTTCTTTCATTTTTTTTTTTAAATCTGCAGACCCTGTGATTGTCAAGCCTTTCCCCTAAATTAGTAATTGGTTTTATGTTGTGTCTGTTTTGTTATCTGCTGTTTCTAATTTTTTTTAATGGCTTTTAGGGGCATTGTTTTGGCTCCCAATTTGTTCCTAAACTATGTGTCATAGTTTGCATTCCCCAGAAGCAGACCCAGGAATATGAGTGCAAACAATTTATTTGAGAGGTAATTTCAGGAAACACTAATAAAGGGGTGGGGAAGTAAGACATGAAAGGGAAAGAATCCAATAATGTTAGCAAGCAAGTAACTACTGTAAGCAGCTGGAGTTAAAACCTACTAGAAGGTGTCCTTTGAGACACTGCAGAACAAGGCTCAGCATTATCCCAACCAGGAGGAAAAGAAGCTGGGGTAGTTATCCAACAATTTCTTGTCTGTCACTGGTTCTAGGCTGTTCTTGGGAGCAATAAGATTCTGATACTTCTCACTTGCGCTTCCCTGGTGGGCTCAGTGGTGAAGAACCCACCTGCCACTGCAGGAGATGCAGGTTTCAATCCCTGGGTTGGGAAGATCCCCTGGAGAAGAAAAAAGCAACCTACTGCAGTATTCTTGCCTAGGAAATCCCATGGACAGAAGGAACCTGGTGGGCTATAGTCCATGGGGTTGCAAAGAGTTGGACATGACTTAGTGACTAAACAACAACTTTTCACTTGCCCTGAATGTGGACTGGGCAGACTGCTTTGACAGAAAAATGACCTGTGGCAGAGTGTCACAGGTAGTCTCCGGAATCACAGGTTTATAAAGAAGAGCTGTACTGAGGGCAAGACTGCAGGGACATGGGTAGGATACTGACAGTAAACTCTCTTTTCATCTTTGTGCTTCACCTTATTTTTTATTTTTCTGATTTTTTAAAAAATTTCATAGACTCATTAAGTACTTCTATAGCCTGACTGTCCAACATAAGGGGCCACTGTCTACAAGTGACCATTGAAAAGCTGAAATATGACTAATCTCTTTTTTTTTACAACTAATCTTAATTGAGATATGCTCTAAGTGTAAAATTCATGCCAGATTCAGTCTTACTAGGGATAAAATATAAATAGCTCCTTAGTAATCTTAATATTGATTATATGTTGAAATAATAATATTTTGGATATACTGGGCTAAATAAAAGATATTAAAACTAATTTCATATGTTGTCAAAAAATATTTTCAAATTGGCTACTAATTTTTTTTAATTACATGTAGAGATGGCTGGATGGCATCACTGACTCGATGGACATGAGTCTGAGTGAACTCCAGGAGTTGGTGATGGACAGGGAGGCCTGGCGTGCTGAGATTCATGGGGTTGCAAAGAGTAGGACATGACTGAGCGACTGAACTGAACTGATTCTTCAAGAACAGATTTTTCATCTCTACTTTGCATGCTAAGTTTCTATTTTCTTTTTACTTAGGAGGGTGGCAGATTTAGTAAGTTTACTCAGATACCATACTATCTTTTCATTTGTTTATTTACCTAACTTATACTTAAATCTGTCCAAAAATTCTATTTCTGCTTCTATAATACAGGCACATTCTTTTAACATTCAGTGGGGTTGTTAATTTAATATTTTACTTATTTACACTTATAAAAAAGGAAATTTTACTACCAGTCAAGTAATTGGTCCCTGCCAATTCACAGGGACCAGATTTACCCTCTCTGGACACTCTTCCTGACACCAACTGGGTCCTACAAAATTCAATTCAGAGACTAACTACTTGCAGTTAGCAGCAAGCTCCACACATCTAAGGGCTTAGTCCTACAGACTGCCCGACTCCAGATTCAATCACAAATGCTTCTGACCAACAAGCTTATGGAAGAAAGCAAAGAGGAACTAAAGAGCCTCTTGATGACAGTGAAAGAGGAGAATGAAAAAGCTGGTTTAAAACTCAACATTCAGAAAACTAAGATCATGGCTCCAGTCCCATCACTTCATGGCAAACAGATGGGGAAACACTGGAAACAGTGACAGACTTTATTTTCTTGGGCTCCAAAATCACTGCAGATGGCGACTGCAGCCATGAAATTAAAAGACACTTGCTCCTGGGAAGAAAAGCTATGACAAACCTAGACAATGTATTACAAAGCAGAGACATTACTTTGCCAACAAAGGTCCATCTGGTCAAAGCTATGTTTTTTTCCAGTAGTATTGTATGGATGTGAGAGTTGGACCATAAAGAAGGATGAACGCCAAAGAATTGATGCTTTTGAGGGAGTATGATCTTAGTTTTCTGAATGTTGAGTTTTAAACCAGCTTTTTCATTTTCCTCTTTCACTGTCATCAAGAGGCTCTTTAGTTCCTCTTTGTTTTCTTCCATAAGCTTGTTGGTCAGAAGTATTTGTGATTGAATCTGGAGTCGGGGCAGTCTGTAGGACTAAGCCCTTTTTTTGAACTGTGGTGCTGGAGAAGACTCTTTGAGAGTCCCTTGGACAGCAAGGAGATCAAACCTGTCAATCCTAAAGGAAATCAACCCTGACTATTCATTGGAGGGACCATGCTGAAGCTGAAGCTGAAGCTCCAGTACTTTGGAAACCCGATGCAAAGAGCTGACTCATTAGAAAAGACCCTGATGCTGGGAAAGACTAAAGGCAGGAGGAGAAGCGGGCAACAGAGGATAAGATGGTTGGATGGCATCACCAACTCAATGGACATGAGTTTGAGCAAGCTCCGGAGATAGTGAAGGACAGGGAAGCCTGGCATGCTGCAGTCCATTGGGTAGCAAAGAGTTGGACATGACTGATTGACTGAACAACAACAAACAAGATATAAACCATGGGCTCCAATGACCCCTCCTCAGGCTCCATAATTTGCTAGAATGGCTCACAAAACTCAGGGAAACACTTTACTTACATTTACTGGTTTATTATAAAGGCTACAACTCAGTAAGCATACTAATACATGATTAATTTTATATTAAATATCACTCCCCTTATGTCTGTGTAAGGATAAACTAGTATCTACATATATTTTATGAATTCATGACATATCTAACATTTTTATATATATTTCTAGGCTTCAAGGTTCATTTGTGAGGTGTTTTTTTTCAAATGGTTGTAAACGGCCAACATTTTTTGCAATATACTTATTGAAAAAAATCCTCATATACGTGGACTTATGCAGCTCAGTTATAATTTGATATTTAATAAAGACCAATTAGTTGGTCTTTCTGGTGATCAGCCCCCTTCCGAAGCTATCTACAGGCCCCACCCATTGTCACTTCAGGAGCATAAACTCAGATGTGATGAAAGGAGCCTGTTATAAATAACAAAAGACACTCCTGTCTCTCAGGAAATGCCAAAGATTTTAGATGCTCTGTGCCAAGAACCAGGGGAAAAGACCAAATATTGTTCTTATTATACCACACCTTTGGACTGAAAAAAAAAAAAAAAAAAAAAACTCAGAACCAGACAAAATATATGAAATAATAGTCTTCAAGATATTGGGCTTCAACAGCAACAAAAAAGAATAATGAGGCCAGAGAGGCAGGAAAACACATGAAGTGAGTCTTACAATTATTCCATTACTGCCTGTTGAGAGTTTCCAGGCTCCCATTCAGGAAACAAGAACTCAGATGGAGCTGAATAATAGCTCTAAAATGAGGAGGCAAAGCTAGGAATGTGGGGAGTCCAAGGCAGCTAGATTCTCAGGGCAGACTAATGGAGAGGAAATAGTTTCAGAGAGAAGACCCTGGAAATCTACAGAGTGATCCCTTGAGTATTCAGCTTGAGTACTGATCAGTACATGCACGGAGAAAACGATCAAATGCCAAGACAAAAACCATTCTTAAAGTATTAGAGGGGAAAACTCCCAGAACTCACACAGAACCAGGAATAGTTCTGGTTCCCACAATCCAGAGAGGGAATCCTCATAACTTGTGGGCCAAAATTAGCTGTAGACTAAACACTGCTCTGGTCCTGCCTAGCAAACCTTAAAAGTATAGCCCAAAAGGATTAAGCTGTTTTCAAGCAACTTACCCTTGTCCCAGAAAAAAAATCAAGAATATTTATAGAGATACAAAAATATCCCACATACAACAAGATGAAATTCACAATGTTTGGCATCCAGCAAAAAATTACTGGGAATACAAGGAAGTAGGAGAATATGACTCATAATGAAGAGAAAAATCAATCAACTGAAAAGACCCATATATGACACAAAGGATAGAATCACTGAGCAAGCAACTGTTAGAGTTCCTATACTCTATATATTCAGAAGTTAGAAGATGATTGAATATGTTAAGTGGAGACATGGAAGATATTTTAAAGACTCAAACCACACTTCAAGAGATTGAAAACTACAATGTCTGAGATGAAAATTTCACTGGAATGGTATTAATGGCATATTAGACATTGCAGGCGGGTGAACTTGACTTTTTAGCGATTGAAATTATCCAAAAAGAAACAAAGAAAGACTAAAAAAATAATGAACAGAACATCAGTGAGATACGGTAAAATTTCAGGTGGCCAAATACATGTGTAATTGGAGTTTACAGCAGGGGAAAAATAGTTAAGGGAAAAATGGCCCTGAATTTCCCAAATCTGATCAAATAAACCACCAAGCAAAGAAATCCAATGAACTCCAAACACAAGAAAAATATTGAGAGTTACACCAAGGTTTATCATAAACAAATTTCCCAAGACTGTTTACAAAGACCAATTACTAAAAGCAGCCAGAGAAGAAGGCATGTTATGCAGAGGAAAGCAAACAATAAGGATGATAACAATCTCTCATAGGAAACAATGTGTCAGAAGCAGTTGAGTAAAACATTTAATGACCACCCCTTCAAATTACCAAACTTGAATTTTATAGACAACAAATACATCTTTCAAAATTGAAGGCAAAAGAAGGAGTTTTTAAGAAGGAAAGATTTAATAACTAGCAGATCTGTACTATAAGAAATAATAAAAAGAAGTTTCCAGGCAGAAGGAAAGATGACATTAGATGGGAAACTACACAAAGGAGAAAACAGCACCAGAAAGGGAAACTGTGTGTGTAAATAAAACAGACTCTTTTTTATATTATTTAAATATCCTTAAAAGAAAATGAGTTGTTGAAAGCAAAAATAATAACAATGTATTGTGGAGCTGATATAACACCTGCAAAGTAAAATGTATAATAACAAAAGCACAAAAGTCTGAGGGGAGAAATGGAAACAGAAAGCTGTAAAGTTCTTTATACTAAACATGAAGTAACATAATATCATTTAACAGTAGACTCTTTTAAGTTAAAAATGGATACTATGAACTGTAAAGTAACATCTAAAATAATACAATATAAATAACACTCGAACAAAGCAGATAAATAGAGTTTTATCCAAACATTTAAGGAAGAAATAATACCGGTTAAACACAAATATTATACACAAATACCCAGATAATTTTAAATAAAGTAGAATAAGAGAAAAGGGAAAGCAAAGAACAGATAGGACAAAAAAGAAACCAAATAGCAAGATGGACCAAATCATATCAATAAATGTAATGACCTAACCACCTGAAAGCTGAGTGCAGAAGAATTGATGCTTTTGAACTGTGGTGTTGGATAAGACTCTTGAGAGTCCCTTGGACTGCAAGGAGATCCAACCAGTTCATTCTGAAGGAGATCAGTCCTGGGTGTTCTTTGGAAGGAATGATGCTAAAGCTGAAACTCCAATACTTTGGCCACCAATGCAAAGAACTGAGTCATTGGAAAAGACCCGGATGCTGGGAAAGATTGAAGTCAGGAGGGGAAGGGGATGACAGAGGATGAGATGGTAGGATAGCATCACTGACTCAATGGGCATAAATTTGAGTAAACTCCGGGAGTTGGTGATGGACAGGGAGGCCTGGTGTGCTGCAGTAGTCCATGGGGTGGCAAAGAGTTGGACACAACTGAGCGACTGAACTGAACTGAACCACCCACAGTAAAAGACAAATATTGGTTGGTGTGGTTTAAAAAAACCCACCTATGTACTACCTACAAGAAATCCACTTTAAAGTCAAAGACGCAAGTACGTTAAAAGTGAAGGGATGGAAAAAGACATAACATGCCAACATTAATTAAAAGTGGCTATATTAAGATTTGGCTTCCCTGATGGCTCAGACCCTTTTGATTCAATTCCTTGCAACATGTCCGTATGTGGAAAGTTATAACAGAAGAGCTATGATGTAAACAGTGTCTTACTGGCTCAGACAGTAAAGAATCTGCCTGCGATGCAGGAGACTCAGGTTGAATTATATATCAACAAAGCTGGTAAAAATTATAATACAGAACTGTATTTGAAAATTACCTTCAAACAAACCATAGACCTAAATGTAAAACTAAAAACTTCTAAAAGAAAATTTTTGTGACCTTAGGTTAGGGAGTGATTTCTTAGAAATAATATCAAAAGCATAATTCATAGAAGAAAAAGTTAATAAATTGGGCCTCATAAAAACTAAGAGCTTTTGGAAATTCCCTGGTGGTCCAGTGGTTAAGACTTCATGCTTCTACTGCAGACAGCATGGGTTCGACTCCTGGTCAGGGAACTAAGATCCTACATGCTTCACAGCCAACAAATAAATGAACAAACAAATACATCTTTTAAAAAAATCAAGATCTTTTGCCCTTCAAAAAATTCTGCTAAGACAATTCAGAGTGGGGAAAAATATCTGCAAATTACATATCAATTGAACAACTTGCCTCCAGGATATATAAAGAATTTTCAGAATGCAATAATAAGAAAAGATGCCCTAATAAAAACAATACAAACAGTATAAACAGATGGTTCACCAAAGAAGATATGTGGATGACAAACAGCTACACGATCAGATACTCAACATTACTAGTCAATATGGATATGCAAAATAAAACCCCCAGGAAAGAACACTATGTACCTCCAAATTTCTAAAATTAAAAGGAATTAATATATTAAGTGCCGGCAAGGATATGCAGGAAATGAAACACATATACTACTGGTGGGAAAGTGAAATGTTTTCATCACTTTTGAAAGCAGTTTGAAAGTTGCCTAAAAAGTTAGACATATGTCTACCGTATGACTCCACAGTTCTTCTCCTAGGTATTTCCCCAAATCAATGGAAGAATGTGTTCATACAAAGATTTGAACATGAATGCTAATAGCAGCTTTATTTGTCATAATCCTAAATTGGAAACAACCCAAATGTCTGTCAACAGATCAGAGGATAAATAGTCTATCCATACAATGAAGTACTACTTAGCATATAAAGAAATGAACTACTAATATATCCAACAACATGGAAGAATCTTGATATCTGATGCTAAGAGAAAGAAGCCAAAGAAAAGTACATTCTGTATAATTCTATTTATATAAAATGCTAGAAAATGTAAAAGTAATCCTCAATGACAAAAAGCAAATCAAATTTCTTGGAAACTGAGGGAACAGGGGAGAGGATAAATCAGAGACATACAGAAACTTTTGGAGGTGATTATCTTCATTGTGGTGACAGTTTCCTGGGTATCTAATTATATACTTTAAATATCTACAGCATATTACATGTCACTAATACCTCAATAAAGCTGTTTAAAACTGATTCAAGTGAATTGGAGGTCTTCCCTGGTGGCTCAGTGGTAAAGAATCCACCTTCCAATGCAGGAGACTCAGGTTCGATCTCTGATCCAGGAAGATCCCACATGCTGTGCAGCAACTAAGCTAGTGCACCACAACTACTGAGCCTGCTTCTAGAGCTCCAACTAGTGAGCCTGTGCCACAGCTACGGAAGCCCATGCACCCTGCAGCCTGTGCTCTGCAATAATAGAAGCTACCGCAGTGAGAAGCCCACGCACCACAACCAGAGGAAAGCCCACACAGCACTGAAAACCCAGTCCAGCCATAAATACATTAAGAAAAAAAAAATTGTAAATGATAAATGCCTTCACTAGAAATAATGCATGGTTTAAGAAATAAAGGGTTGAAGCAGTATGGAGTGAAAACAAAAAAATCATTTGGAATTTCAAAGGTTCTGTTTAAGGCTAAACATCAACCTAGATCTTTTTAAAAAATTAATTACTGGTTTGATGAAATGCTACCATAAGACAGAAAGCCAAGATTCGCCAGCTTCTCAGATGGTCATTTTCCCCCCTCAGGAAAATACACTGCATAAATCAGCGAATTTATAAGCATTCATAGACATCATAGAGGACTTTAAAAATGCTATAAACTGACATGTGGAGAAAATATATCACTAAGTCTAAAGATTAAGATATTACTTTAAAAATGTGTTTAAAAAGAGCATTTATGTGTGTCAGTAGAGGAAATTAAAAAGAAGAATTAGATGCTATGGAGGCTATGAGATGAGGTGCTTATTAAAAGCATTTAATAGTTTCAGTTTGGCAGAAACATGAGAATCAGATTGTGCCCAGTTATTAATATGATAACTACATGAAGACAGGGAGATTTATACTCTTTGGCTACAACCCCCTATAAGAAAAATAAAGAATTCCAAAAAAGACGTTTTCTCCAACTAAGAACTGAGGATCTTCCTGGTGACTGAATGGAGTTATTTTTATTTGGCTTTTAATTGAAATATATTTGACATACAACACTGTATAAATTTAAGATGTACAACATATTAATTGATACATTGAGTATTGAATGTATAGATACATTTATATATTGAATGGAGTTTTAAAATAAAGAGAGCAAAGCACTCTCTGAAGCACTTGGAATCAAATAGCCCATTTGGCAGTAACATGCAAATTGGTTTGGGTTGTGGGCTTGAGATGATATAGCTTCTCTACTGTGTTCATGATTAATTGGTTGATTTATTAATTATGTGTTGAGCATCTACTGTGCACTGACACTTGGCCAAGTGCTCTTCAAAATTCTGATCTATAATTAGCTAATTCTTTTTAATGGTCTTCCCTTTTCAATTTCTTGCCATAACCAAAGTCTTAGACATCCCTTAGAGATATCTGTCCTCTCAAATGGAAGATCCACCTATCCATCTTCCCTCTTCCCTATAGTCAGTTCCAGACCATTATTTTCTCTTCCTTTTGCAAAACACCTGCTCCTTGGAGACTCAACCATCTGTTTATACCTCCCTCTCCCCCTCCCCACAGCAATCATCTGCTGCCCCTCATTCATGAAGGACAAAGCACTTGGCTTCAGGCTTCCCCCATCCCAATTCAAGCAACCATCCTGACTCATTCTGACACAAGCTTGAGTGACCCATGAACTAGTCATTCAGTTCCTTGAATACCTCCTCATTGGTGACTTACCTTCCTCCACCTCAATAACCTATTTTCAAGTCACGCCTCGATCAATCAGGAACTGTATCATATCACCAACTTAATTCATTTATGCCCCCTTTCAAACACAACTTCCTATCAATCTAGTTTAACCACATGGAGTAGAACAGTTTTTAATCTTTGTTCTTTTATTTCCTTCCTTCCTTCTTTCCTCTTTTTTTTTCTTTTCTTTCCTTTTCTCTCTCTTTTTATCTTTTTAACCTACATTACTCCACTTGTAGTCATCCCCTCTCTCTGGTGTTGTTTTTAATTAATTTATTTATCTTTGGCTGTGCTGGGTCTTCATTGCTGTGTGGGCTTTTCTCTAGTTGTGGTGAGCAGGGATCACTCTCTAGCTGCAGTCCTTGGGCTTTTCACTATGGTAGCTTCTTTTGTTTCGGAGCACAAGCTCTAGAGCTTCAGGAGTTGCAGCGAGTAGGCTCAGTAATTTTGGCTTCTGGGCTCTAGAGAACAGGTTCAATAGTTGTGGTGCATGGGCTTAGTTGATCCGCAGCATGTGGGATCTTTCCAAATCAGGGATCAAACCCAAGTCTCCTGCATTGGCAGGCAGGTTTTTTTTACCACTGAGCCACCAGGGAAGCCCCTCTCCTGTGTTTACTTCCTCCTCTATTCTCTTTTAAATGTTGTATTTGGACATCTTACTAAACTCTTACATTATTTATAATTTTTTCTGTAGATTCTTTGGGGTCTCTATATATGTCATATGCAAATAACGACTTTTTTTTTTCAGATTCCTTATTATCTCATTCTTCTGCCCTTAATTTATTCCTCTCATTTTATTGTCTTATGTGGGCCATACAGGAAAACAATGAATGGGTATGATGCACTAGTAGGGTTTCTCGGAAAATCTAATTCAAGTATTATAGCCAATCTCCAAGGCAAACTCACTAGTCTCAGCCATCGTAATCTTTCACTTCATTACTAATCTAGTCTGCAAATGGATTTTCCAGCTCTACTCTGCTCCTCTCCTTTCTTTCTGCATAATACCCAGGGTACTCTTGAAAACACAGTCTAGGTTAGGACACTGCCTTGCCCTAAACCTTTCAGTAGTTTATCACTGCATCTAGAATAAAAGTCAAGATCTTTAACAGAGCCTACCTCTTCAAGCCCTTCTTTTGTCACTAGATTTTACTCACAGTACTTTCTTTTATTTCCTAAGACAACAAAACTTTCAGCAAGTCCTTCTCCGTGGCTATTCCTTCTGCCAGGAATGGTATTGGCCTCACATTTCACCTAGATAACTATTCATCCTTCAGGTCTCAGAACTCTCCCAGAGAAGCCCTCCCACTCTTTGCAACCCATGGACTGCAGCATGCCAGGTTTCCCTGTCCTCCACTGTCTCCCAGAGTTTGCTCAAGTTCATGTCCATTGAGATGGTGATGTTATTTAACCATCTCATCCTCATTGAAAAAAATTCAATACTTATATTCCTTTTCACACATTTGTTGTTTTTCCCTTAATTTCTTAATACAAGTACTTTTAAAACAATGTTAAATATGAGTGACTAAGGGAATGAGCCATGCTTTTGCCCAACGGAAAACAAGTGGCAGTAACTTAGCTTCAGTCAGCAGCAGCCAAGTTTATCTGAAGAGAAACGTGGAGACCCACAAGTTTAAATACAGATCAAATGATGAAAGCTGTTTCCTTCTTAGAAATTCTCCCTTTCTCCCAGTCTTAGAGGATCAGAAATCCCTTCTCATATTCAAGGACCTCTACACCTGTGCCCTGAATGCCATCCTCTCCTTCTTCCCTTATGACCTTCACCTTGTACCACCTTGTACTTACAGTCTTGTTTTCTTTCTATTGGAAACATCCCCTTGAGTTATAAATATGCTTATTTCTCCTTTCCCTGACTTCATATTATCCTCTAAGCTTGCTGTTGTTCAGTCGCTCAGTCCTCTCCAACTCTGCAACTCCATGGACTGCAGCATGTCAGGCTTTCTATCTCCCAGAGTTTGTTCAAATTCATGTCCATTGAGTTGATGATGCTATCTAACCATCTCATCCTCTGCCACCCCATTCTCCTTTTGCATTCAATCTTTTCCAGCATCAGGGTCTTTTTGAATGAGTTGACTCTTTGTATCAGGTGGCCAAAGTATTGGAGCTTCAGCATCACTCCTTCCAATGAATATTCAGGGTTGATTTCCTTTAGGATTGACTGGCTTGATCTCCTTGCAGTCCAGGGGACTCTCAAGAGTCTTCTCCAACACTACAATTCAAAAGCATCAATTCTTTGATGCTCACCCTTCTTTATGGTTCAACTCTCACATCGATACATGACTACTGGAAAAACCATAGCTTGTCGGCAAAGAGATGTCTCTGCTTTTTATATGGGATCTTAGTTTCCTGACCAGGGACTAAGTACCACACCACCTGTATTGCAAGGTGGATTCTTAACCACTGGACCACCAGGGAGGTCCCAAACATATCTTTTTATTTTGATGTTTTAACATTAGGGGCCTCCCTGATCCTAGAGAGACTTTCCCTCCCTCCCAAGACATAATGAAGGACTCATCAGCAAGCATGCTTTTCATACGCAAACCAACCAATTCCAATCCCATACTCTCAGCCACATCCTTTATTGAGCTCCCAAAGGGTTCTTAGGCGCCAGGCAATTATTCCCTTACCCTCATCACCCCCAGGCCAGGAAACAAACAACTAGAGGCAGTCCCTCTACCACAGAGCTTGCTAAAATTATTCAAACTAGCCAATCCTAAGCTGCTTACCCTACTTTCTTGGTTCCTTCTGCAGAAACTACACTCAGAGCCCTTGCCCATGTTTTCTCTTTAACATCCCTCTGTCTCTTGACCAACTCTGGTACTTCCCCATGTGGCCCTGCATGGCACACTGTGCCAAATCTCCTGATCCTAGGGATCTATGAGTAAAAACTTGTTTCTTCTGACAATCTTGTCCATGTCTGTGTGTCTTATCTGATTAAAACAAATCTTGAGTACCTTTCAAGACTCAGTTCAGTTCAGTTCAGTCACTTAGTCGTGTCCAACTCTTTGCAACCCCATGGACTGCAACACACCAGGCTTCCCTGTCCATCACCAACTCCTGGAGCTTGCTCAAACTTATGTCCATCAAGTTGGTGATGTCATCCAACCATCTCATCCTCTGTCATCCCCTTCTCCTCCTGCCTTCAATCTTTCCCAGCATGAGGGTCTTTTAAGACTCAGTCACATACTATTTCAATAGACATTTGTTCAATTATTTAATCAATTAATTATTCACTGTCAGCCAGAAGACAAAAATTGCTACCCTGAGTTAGCCTGTTAGTTCTTCTACCATTTTATTTTTTATTTTAAAATATTTATTTATTTGGCTGCATCAGGTCTTAGTTATATTACGTGGGATCCCAGTTCCCTGATAAGGGATTGAATCCACATCCGCTGCAATGCAAGACAGACTCTGAACCACCAGGGAAGTCTCCCCCTCTACCATTTTAAAATCCAACACTTAAATTTTAGAATAGTGAAGAACATTCATAAATTAAGGCAATGTTAACATTAAGATAGTCTAGCTAAACTTCTGTCAAGGGCTTGATTGACAGGAGAATTCCCTCCTAGCCCTAATTGCCCATCATCCCTGTATGAGAAACATGAGTGCATAAGGATATTGCTGCAAAATGGCACCCCACTCCAGTATCCTTGCCTGGAGAATCCCATGGACGGAGGAGCCTGGTGGGCTATGGAGTCGGACACCACTGAGCGACTTCACTTTCACTTTCACAGGTCATTCAAAAACACTCTGCCTCCTTTAACTGAATGTGGAGGGAGATCTGTCCTTTATTTCCAGTTAAGCTTCGGCACCGAATCAGTTATGAGTCACTTTATTGCAAGTACCAGAAAAATCCACTTCAAATTAACTTAATACAATTATAACTCATGGGAATACAATGGGTAAGTCTGGAGGTAGACTGATGCCCTTTAAAGGTTAAAAACAAATAAAACATAAAATTCTCTTGGGAAAATACATAGATGCCACAAAACAACATTAAATGGGAGAAAAAAGAACGTACAAACACAGGCTTCAGGACAAGAGTTACATGAGATCAGGGAAGGTCAGGAGATGAAATGAACCATATGGTTAAGATTCAGGTGTTTTGTCAAGGTCTCACACAGTGAGTTTGAGGGTGCTTGTTACATAACTGAAAACATGGTAAATATGTAAACAAGCACACTTAGTTGCAAGCAGAGCTAGAACTAGAACAAAATTTTTTTGATCCTAGTCCAGAGTTCTAGATCACCCCTGCAAAAAAATAAAAGCTGTGGTCACTGGGGTGCAGGCTCTGTAACAGGGAGAAGGTTCAGGGAGAGGTAAGCTTCTGTGTTCAGGCAGGCACAAAGTCAAGGCCTTACTGTACGCTAAGAGGGGATTCACTGAAGAGTTTTAGATAAAATAAATATGTATATTTCTCTCTTTTTTATTATAATTGAGAAAAATTTAAAGAATAGCCATGCCTAAACACAATAGACTGATGGAGTAAAATCAATAAATCAAGAACTACAATTAAAGAGAGGCTCCTTTCATTGTTAACTGAGAATTTGCAAATATTGAATAATTAACTTTGGCATCAATAGTTAACACAATTTAGTTATAGATCAGATCAGATCAGATCAGATCTGTCGCTCAGTAGTGTCCGACTCTTTGCGACCCCATGAATCACAGCATGCCAGGCCTCCCTGTCCATCACCAACTCCCGGAGTTCACCCAGACTCACGTCCATTGAGTCAGTGATGCCATCCAGCCATCTCATCGTCTGTTGTCCCCTTCTCCTCTTGCCCCCAATCCCTCCCAGCATCAGAGTCTTTTCTAATGAGTCAACTCTTCACATGAAGTGGCCAAAGTACTGGAGTTTCAGCTTTAGCATCATTCCTTCCAAAGAAATCCCAGGGCTGAGGAGCAATCAAATTAAGAAGCTAAATCTTAGATCACATTCTTATGAGACGATCCATAACAAGTAAGCTCGTCTCTTCTTTTACTGAATTAATCTCAAATGAGCAGGATCTTGAAATAATAAATCATGTGACATGGAAGGCTTACAGGCACTAGAAAAAAAAAAGCATTTCAATATTTTCACCCTAACTCTTCAAAGATGATTTTGGGGATTGAGTGAAAGTAAAGGTAAAAACTAAGTGTGAACCTTATAGGAATTTACTTTTTACTCCATCAGACCATGTTTACAATTTTCTCCTAAAGGTTGGTCAGTGTCTGACCAAAGCTGTGATTCCTCACGCAAATAAAGTGAAGCTCAATAACTTTGTGGATTTGGTCAATACCCAACCAGTTCATTCTGAAGGAGATCAGCCCTGGGTGTTCTTTGGAAGGAATGATGCTAAAGCTGAAACTCCAGTACTTTGGCCACCTCATGCGAAGAGTTGACTCATTGGAAAAGACTCTGATGCTGGGAGGGATTGGGGGCAGGAGGAGAAGGGGACGACAGAGGATGAGATGGCTGGATGGCATCACTGACTTAATGGACTCTTCATGAGTCTGAGTGAACTCTGGGAGTTGGTGATGAACAGGGAGGCCTGGCGTGCTGCGATTCATGGGGTCGCAAAGAGTCGGACATGACTGAGCAACTGAACTGAACTGAACTGAACTGAAGAGACAAACTCACACAAGGAAAAAGAAGCCTCAGAAACAGGTGTTCCACACTATCTGCCTTCCCTCACTCTCTCTCCATCCCATAGGTTTATACTTGAGAAAAATTGGTCTCAAATTTCCACTTACTCTTTTTCTCTTTATGGAAGACTTAAAAATAGGTTTGCTGATAGTATGTTAAGTTGACACAGTGCACAACTTAAATATTTACCAGTAAACGGTATCATCAAACATTGCAAAAGTCAGAAGAGATGGTTGTTTCTTTTTTGATCATGGTCAGCTTAACCACAGAGAGACAAAAACCAGTGTGGTGGTTGTACCTGGCCTGTATCACCAAGGTGTCTTGAACATTCTAGAAAGTGCTGGATAATCACCCTGTAGTTGCTCCATTCTGGCCATGTACACTTGGATGTGTCTACTAATGTCACTGTGGTTCTCTCCTGGTCAAGGACCTTGAAGTCCAGGCTAGAAGTCTGAACACAAATCAGTACAGAAGAAAGTTTTTGAACAAAAGTAATGTGATTCATGATTTGGAGGGCAGTTCATCTGACAGGAGAATGTAGTATGGATGGCCGTGGGGAGACACAAGTGAGACAGTTATTCTAACATTCTTTACAAACAGTAATGGGGTCCTGAGCTTGGTAAGGTCAAGATGAGTAGGTTAGGAAGTAGGAAATAGGGAATGATTAATTTGGTATTAAAGATGTTGAATTTAAGTTATTAAGAGCCCATCCAATTTCAGCATATAGTGGGAAATGCAGAACTGGTACTCTGGAAGGTAACATTAGGACTTAACTAAGATGACTAGCCATCACTAAGGCTGTGAAAATTACCAGGAAGATCTGCAGGGTAAGTACCTAATCTCAGTGACTTAGCAAATTATAATAATTGCACAGATACTGGCAGAATCCCCTCCCTCTCTATGCTTAGAGGCTTTATCATTCTGAATTCTGTATACACAACATATACACACACACATGTACACACATACTCCAGAGTTCTCAGAGCTTTAGGGAAAGAAGGAGATATATCTTGGTTATACAATGTTTCTGTTAGGGAGTAAAGACTTTTCCCCTAACCTCTTATGTTCTGTTGCTGGGCCTGAAAATTAAACTGACAGAGCTAGGTTAACAGGAAAAAAGCATACACATTCTATTTGATATTAATGTGTCTAGGGTATACAGCGGTCTTCATATAAAAGAAACGAAGACCCAAAGAAGTGGATAGGTCTGAGAGCTTACATAGCATTTTAACAAAGAGTGAGAAATACTGGAGATGCAATAAGACAGGAAAAGGGGGTTGGGACTATAGATGATAAACTGTAGGAAAGTAACAAGGAAGTAAATGATGGAAAATAATGACAGGTAAGGGTAATTGTAATAAAGTTTTCTGTTATTGTTGTTTTAGGTTTACATTTTATTTTTTAAAAAGAAATTTTTGAAGTACAGTTGCTTTTACAGTATTGTGTTAGTTTTTGCTGTACAGCAAAGTGAATCAGCTACATGTATACATATGGCCCCTCCGTTTTGGATTTCCTTCCCATTTAGGTCACCACAGAGCACGGAGTAGAGTTCTGTGCTATACAGCAGTTTTTTAAATTTGGGGTTTTGATTTTTTATCTTTAATTTTATATTGGAGTAAAGCTGATTAACAATGTTGAAAGATGGTTTCAGGTGCACAGTGGAGCAACTCAGTCATACATATACATGCATTCTTTAAGGTTTTTAATAGATTCATCTCAACATCTATTTCCTGTCTTGGGTGATAAGAGTGTTCTCCTCTTTCTGCTATAGAGAAGGCACCTTTCTCACAGGAACTTTGTGACCTGCTTTTAGACAGAAAGGAGGAGGGCAGAGAGCCCTTCCTGCTACTGCTGTTTCTCAATTGTCTTCAACTCGAAATAATCTATATGCCAAAGCAGCCCACTGTGAGGCAGCAGTTCTGACCCTCTTTATTTGCCATTCTTGGCTTAGAAAACTTGGTAAAATACAACACAAATAAGATCTGAGCACACATGTGTCAAGTACACCACAACAGAAGACAGATAGACACTGAAACTAAAATTATTTCATTACTATGTTTATAGCATTTACATCATAGTTAATTCCTTCAGCACTGCAGCATCCTGCCAAACTTGCACTTACTAAGCACTTTGGGAGTTTAGAAAATGAAACAGAAACCCAACTCTCAGTGATCATTTTTCAAAGTAAGAGAGATTAGATACAGATATAAGTAGTGAATATTAATAAGCATGAGACAGGGTAGAAGGTCATGTAATAAGACAGAGACACAAAATGCCCTTCCAGATTGGAGCACAAGAGTGGAGAAAGGTGACAAAGCTCAGGTGCTCAGGACACCACCATGAAGGACAAGACAACCAAACTGGTCCGTGAAGCACAGCAGGATTTTGGAATGTGAAGATGCAGGAGATGGTCATCATCAACAAAAGGCATAAAGGCACAGAGCTGGGAAAAGCTAACTTGTGCAGAGATAAAAACAAGTATTTGGTTTGAACTGAGGGCAGGATCTACTGAAGGGAGTAGAGGATTTTAAGACTGGAAATATTAGTTGATGTCAGGTCTCAACAGCCTCAAAGGTCATGCCCTAAGAAGCTTGGGCTTGATTCTAAAGCCAGGAGAGATCTTCTGAAGGTTAGGGGGAGGGTGAGAGGAGACAGAAGGTAATCATGGTGACACTGAGTAAGATGGAAGGAGGAGGACAACCTAGATGTGAGTAGAAATGAGGTTCTGTCAAATTAAAATGCAGGGATTAAATGTCATAAATGTCATTACACCCACACTTCATAACATCACCAAGCTCTGTCTAAAATGGTGATGTTCTCAAACCAAGATAGAGGCAATTTTTTCTGTCTTAATATGAATTTCAGCCTAAACATATTTTGTAAAACTTAAATTACTTGCAGAAATAAAGTAACTACTTGGAATAATTCTGCTAAAACATGGACACGACAGAAGAATCATTAAGGGCAGTGTCAGATGCTTTCAGTGAGTAAGATAATAATTTCTGAACCTTCAGAGACACTGTTGATCCACAGGTAAGCTGATATTCAGATTTAAGTGCTACCATTCTGTTCATAAGAATGGTAGCTAAGAGAGAAAAACAATTGAAGCTGATCTTTATTCAATACCACCATCAATGGTAAAGAAAGTGTTTGAGCCCAAAGACTGAGGTAATATTAGGCAACACAGCTTAAGACTTTTAAGTGTATCCAGGTGTTGGCCGTTGAAACTTTTGAACTGATTAGATCTGATTTTTGTTGTTGTTGTTCAGATGCCAAGTCGTGCCCAACTCTTTGCGACCCCAGGGACTGAGGCACACCAGGCTTCCCTGTCCCTCACCATCTCCTGGAACCTGCCCAAGTTTATGTCCACTGAATCAGTGAGGCCATCCAACCATCTCATCCTCTGTCACCCTCTGATTAGACTGATGTATCCAAGTAATTCTTGATGTATTTATGGGTAAAGGAGAGAAATGAGACTTTGTCCTTCACACTAGAAGTTTCTTCATTTGTTAAATCATTTACCTTTGTTCTTTGCCTCTACATAAACATATATAGAGAGTCACACAGAAATACACAAGTAAATATAGGTTTACAGACAGCAGTAAGTTTTCTGAAAGGGTAAGAACCATGAACCCTAAGAATGAGAGGTTGGATGGACACAGGGGATCAGAGAAAGATTCTAGAAGAAAGAGGTATTTAAACTGAAGTAGAAATTAGCCAGGAGAAGAAGAGCTGCATTTCACAGGAAGGTAGAATCTCAAGTCTGGTTAACTACAATAATTTACAATGAAATTACATGACCCCAGTATACATTCTATTGGACCTAGAGGTATAACATAAAAATATTATAGATCATCTAACAATATGTGAAAATGTCACTCGTTAATTTTAAATACCAATTTGCAATACTATGGTTATAAACTATTTGGCTTGGGGCAATATATTTCCATGTCTTATGAAATTATTAATTCTCATTAAATGCTAATGATCCTTACTATGAAGATTAGAGCTAATTAAGTACTCCTTTCACCAACAGTAATTTATTAGTTACTTATGAAGAATCCAGTAAGTGTTTCAGTGTTAGTTGGCCAAAGTAAATTTTATGGACCAGATATCCATACCACAAACCTCACATAAACAAAAACTGAGAAAAATAAATATTGCCAGCATTAGGTAATAAAATTGGAGAAGAGATGGACAACAGGGCTTAACATTATGAGATATGAAATAATTATCCAACTTGACATTAGCCAGGTGACCAAATGATCAAAATGTTTCCTGGTGTAACAGGACAGTGTGGAGAGCAGGGTTACCTCATCACCATTTCAGGAAAACAACTGAAGTCTTTTTTTTTTTTCTCCACACTGTGGGACCTACAGGATCTTAGTTCCCCAATCAGGGATGGAACTCGTGACCAAGTGGAAGCACCAGGTCCTGACCACTGGACTGCCAGGGAATTCCCGCAACTAATTTCTTGACTTAAGTATTATAGGTAAAACTGCTCTTGCAGATTCATTTCTTTCCATTTGGAACAAATTGAAATCATGTAGGAGTATATCATTTATAGCCACTAACTCAAGAGTTTAGCAATAAATTTACATTGTTAAACTTGGAATAAGTTGAGCTGTGAATATTTTAAATATGTTGTAGATTTAAAATTCTGAGGATTACACATATCATAAATATTTTTTTAGTGAGTACAACTTAATTTTCATGGTAAATAAAAATATGACATTTATCCAAGATAGGTACTATATTTTCATTTGCAAACTTTTGTATATTTCAATATATCTTTCATGGTATAACTGCAATTAATAAATGCTTCCTTTAGGAGAGTCTGTTATGGAACATATCTAATTTTTTTTAATGTATAAAATTAAATAATCACTCATTATAAAATTATAATCTTAGGCTTTAAAAATAGTTATTTTCCCATATCATTTAAAAATAAATCTATTCATAAAAATTAAGTATAATAGAATGGATAAACAACAAGGTCCTATTGTATAGCACAGGGAACTATAGTTAATATCATGTAATAAGCCACAATGGAAAAGAAAAATTAAATGTATATGTAATTTTTCTGATACATGCATGTGCGTGCTCAGTCACATCTGATTCTTTGCGACCCCATGGACTACAGCCCATCAGGCTCCTCTGTCCATGGAATTTTCCAGCAAGAATACTGGAGTA
This sequence comes from Bos indicus, assembly GCF_029378745.1. Taxonomy (NCBI): domain Eukaryota; kingdom Metazoa; phylum Chordata; class Mammalia; order Artiodactyla; family Bovidae; genus Bos; species Bos indicus. The sequence goes on from NC_091772.1 coordinate 23,357,809, forward strand.
GGTTGCCATTTTCTTTTCCAAAGGGATCTTCCTGACCCAGAGATTGAACCCATGTCTCTTGGGTCTCCTGCACTGGCAGGCGGCTTGCTTATCAACTGAGCCACCCGGGAAGCCTCCATTTTTCTGATATATATGTATATATCAAGTAACTCAATCATATTCAAATACACCAAGTTTGAAGTTATAAGTATGCTATAAATATATAACATATGTCATTTCCTAACACGGGGTGGAAGTCCTTTGGAATCTCTCCCCAGTATGTACTGGATGCCATCCTCACTGAGCACAGTCCGATTTCCTGTAGGAAGATTTTACCTAATCTTTCTCCTGCTCCACACGCTGCATTTTTAGAGGTCTCCAAATGCTGTGAATAGTCAATTAAATAAAACAAAATTTAATTAAACCTATGCGTGAAAAATTGAAAGCAGTATCTTAGAGCAGACTCTGCTCTAGTGCCAAAGGCAGTTCTATGGGGAAGCATATCAGACACAGTGTTTTGAGTTGCTGGAAATTAATATGACAACCAATCAACCGTGTAACATAAATAAGAACTCCCCATCACCCTGGGGGGATGGGTCGAGGCAGATTGAAAGGGTAGCCAGTTAGTCACATTTATTTTAGAAGAGTCTGATGAATGAAATGCAGGAATAGAGTTGGAATTTCCTATTTTCTATAATGAAAGTTTCAAGGGTTCCTCAGGAAGAACAAGGAGCTACAGTTTTATGAACACATTTCACAAAACTATAATTGCAATTATAATTTCTTCCTGGTAAAGATCTGGAAAGACAGCTAGGGAAAAGTTCTCACTAGGTATACAGGCAATGATACTCTTTTTCCTATATATACTCCTGCAACTAATTGAGGGAGTACACCTGCTTAAAGGGAAGGCAATTTAGAATTGAAGGAAAGTCTAACTGCACGGTTTATTCATTAATAATCAGGGATACTACTATTTATCTTTCACACTGTTGAGATTCAATGATACCATGGATGCAAAGTCCTTAGCACAGTGCTTAGCATACAGCAGGAGCTCAGTAAGTGTGCATATATATATCATCCTGATCAAGAGCATCATCAAATGAACCACATCATCTTTGCCATCACACTCTTTTATTTGAGATATTTTATTCACAGAATTGAACAATGTTAATATAAGAAAGGGCTTCCCAGGTGGATCAGTGGAGCCTGCCGGGCTATAGTCCAGGGGCTACAAAGAGTCAGACATGACTGAGTGACTGAATTTGCAGGATTAAGAAATCTTTCAGAATCCAAACCCAAAATTTGTCCCCCAAATAAACTGCATTTTAATCTCCCTGAACTATAGAAAGCATGAGGCCAAACCAGCTTTAACACAGTTCCTCCTCTTCCATGGCACAGTTTCAGAAATTTTTCCAAATAAGTATTAATAATTTTTTTTTAATTCAGGAAAATCAACTCCTACCTTAGTTCCTAAATAACTGGGTTTTTCCTATTAATCACCAGATAATTTTAGAGCCGAAAATGAATGATCTAGACCAGATTAGCAGTCATCTCCTGACCAAATGCCAGACTATCCTCAGCACCAGAGATGCATCCAGTTCAAATCCAACTACACAAAAGAGCGTCCCACTTATCATATTAAATAGCATTCTACCAAGGACTGACCAGGCTTTCCCTCTTAACAAACGTGCTGTCGCTTCAGTTGTTCCCAACTCTTTGCAACCCTATGGACCGTAGCCTGCCAAGCTTCTCTGTCCATGGGATTCTGCAGGCAAGAATACTGGAGTAGATTGCCATGCCCTCCTCCAGAGGATCTTCCCCACACAAGGGTTGAACCCATGTCCCTATGTCTCCTGCATTGCAAGCAAGTTCTTTACCACTAGTGCCACCTGGGAAGCCCAAATAGTTTTACACAAAACACTGAATCCTCTGAGCTTCTAATGAACCAAAGAGAGACTAAAAACACTAACTTAGGTATCTGAGTTGAAATATTTCCTATAAAAGAGTTAAAAAGTGTTTTTATATGTAAACACGACTAAGTCACTAAGTATATTTGAAGTATATAAATTATACACATGGGGTGGAAATATTTACTTTAATATTCATTTGTTTTACTGAGAATTCTGCATACTAAGTCAATGTATTGACTCAGATTCCAAAGAGATACTGTAGGACAAAATTGTCTTTTTCACCAATGACCTAGTTTATTCTGCAAAAGAATTTAAAATAAATATTGTGATGCTTACCCAAGACAATCATTCCCACACTCATCTAGCATCTAAAATACCTGCCCTTTTCCTAAAGTAAATTTACATTTGGAGAAAGGATTTTGACAACAGATTTTTTCTAGCCTGGAATTTGATAAGTTTATTGATTTAAGATAAAAATTCAAACTCCAATTTCACTAACTGGCTATAAAATTCAGTGCCATTCTGAGACAATAATAAATGCCAACTTTATTTGTACCTTCTCTGGTGTTTTTGTTCTTTATATGTAAATGAAAAGAATTCCCTTGATTTACATTGTCTCAGCAGTCAGCTTCCCTTTGTAGAGGAGTCTATCACATACTGGACGCCTTCCGACCTGGGGGGTAGTGAAGGATAGGGGAGCCTGGCGTGCTGCAGTTCATGGCATCGCAAAGAGTCAAACACGACTTACTTAGCTATTGAACAACAACTATCACACATAGTCAAATTACTTCCTTGAGTAAATTCTGACTTTGCAATTTATCCCATCCACAGCAGAAGCTTCAGTGTAGTATCCTTCTTGTTCTTGTTTGTTTCTCTGTGCTCTCTTTTAAACTTGCTTACCTTGCTTAAATAGAAACATCAGTGAATCTAAGCTTAAAGGAAAAGAATAGCCAGTTATAAACCATAATGATGATTATTCTACAACCCTTCTTCAATTTTCAGAATCAAAAAAAATAATAAACTTCAGATTTTCTAAATTTCTTTCACATGTCAATTTTTTTTTTTGAACAAACACAAAACCTGGCAAGTTACTGTTTTGGTTCTTACAGGCTTCCCTGGTGGCTCAGAGGTTAAAGCGTCTGCCTGGAATGCGGGAGACCCAGGTTCGATCCCTGGGTCAGGAAGATCCCCCGGAGAAGGAAATGGCAACCCACTCCAGTACTCTTGCCTGGAGAATCCCATGGAGGGAGGAGCCTGGTAGTCGCAAAGCCATGGGGTCGCAAACAGTTGGACACGACTGAGCAACTTCACTCACTATGACGAAGAAAACAGAACCAAGCAGAGTAAAAAACAAACAAAATCAAAGAAACCAATAAAATTAAGAAATGGAAGAAAAAAAAGTCTAACCTTTCCAAAGAAGATTCAGTCTGAAGTATTTTTCTCAGTTTCATCCTCAGTTATGTCAAAGTTTAGAATAATACAGATTTTTTTGAAGCAACCGTTTGATTTCTGGTTTTCATACCAAGATGTGTTTTATGGAAAAAAAGATAATAAAACAAGAAATAATTCTTAATTAAAAAATTTTTACAGTTACATTTGAAACTTTACAACGAGTAAAGCTGAAACTTCCCACTCTGGAATCTCACCCCAGAGGGGTACCACTCTCACCTTTCTGGCTTTCTTCTGTGTCTCCTGCATTGGCTGTTGGATTCTTTACCGGTAGCAGCACCTGGGAAGCCCCTAGTTTACTCTGCTATTCCTTGATTTTTGTTTGCTGTTCTTCATACTGCCTTTTGATTTCTTCCTACAGAAAATGAACTGCTCACCTATCCACCTCCACCAAACAAATGATATGATTACGGGTGGCCTTGGCCTGCCACAGCTTGAAGCCGGGCTTCAGGGCTGCGGCAGTGAGAGCACCAAATCCTAGCCACTAGATCAGCAGTCAGTGACAAGGTCCAGGCTTTGCAGAAAAGAATTCCCACAAAGACGGAAGGTAGTGAATTGAAATATTTATCAGGAGGAAAAGTATAGTATGTGTGGACAGACATAGGCACAGACTCAGAGAGTCCCTGAATTGCACCCTCGTGGCAGTGTGAATTACTTTTATGAGGCATTTCTTCCAGTTTTCCTTTGGCCAATCATTTTGATTTCTTGGTTCAGAGTCCGTACTTAGTAGACCTCAGGGTCCTCTAATGTGTGTGCACACATCTCTTAGCTAAGATGGATCCTACTGAAGAGACCTGTGAGTAGAGCATCCCTTAGCATCTCTTCCCTTTGACTTCCAAGGAGACTTTCTGTGCACGTATAGTCAGGGAAGTCTCCTGATTTTGAGAATGAGAAATATGTGGTCTGGCCAGGGCCCAGCCTTCTCTCGTAATTGTCCAGCCGATCCATAGGGAATAACCTCCTATCGATTTACCCTGGGGAGGGGGTGCCCATCTCCCTCCTGCCTCAAAACCATCTTCCCTCCTCTCAGTGTAGTTACAGCATAATCAATTAACCTTCTATGACTCATTATTAGCATCTTAAATCTAAATATCAAAGCCACACAAGGTTCTATCATACAGATTTTCCCAGATAATTTCCTTTGCTTTGTTTGCCTCTGAATCATCCATACACTCTCCTGAGCAAACAGCCAGTCTTTGGAGAGAGGTGGCTGACCTGCTCCGGAAGTCCAAGTAGAGCCTCTCAAGGAAGTCTGTGAATGTTGGTGCCACTTTGGGACCCCTGTCTGAGAGACTCCTACTTCCTGCCAATTCCTGGGGCTTTCTGGGGTTCTGCAGACAGAAGCTGGCTCTCTACCAGCAGTCTAGGGTTTCCACCTTACTCATACTGCTGAATCAGGTATCACTCCCCAACTTGTTCAGTCTTTGTTGACATCTTTTGTCTGTTGTCATTTCCTCCCATTCTCTTAGTTCTTGTGTGTTTGGTCTTTTTTAATCCTTCAATATCCTTTGAGTATGGTTTACAGAGGGAACACAAATAAATGCATTTACCCAAACCACCATGATTAACAAGAAGGATTTATGCTCATTATTTGTAAAGCATGATTTTCTATTTTTTTTTTAAACATAACTACACCCATTTCTCTTTTGTCCACTTCAAGTTGTCTGCAGGTAAGTTTGATTAACTACTTGGATGGATTTTTTTTTTAAGTGGACCAACATTCAGTCCCAAGTAAACTGTAAAGTAGACGAAATTCATGGTCAATGTTTTTGCCATTCTTTCGCCATTTTCCCCACTTGATGGCACCCTTCTTCAAGATCCATTATCTTCATGTTACTCTCCCTCTCTCTGTCTCTCTTACTCAAAAAGAAATTAGATCTTAGGGGCAGGAGAGAAACACATGAACTTATTCATACTAGGGTGTAAATGATTGATATTAAAAAGTGCTTCTTAGAATTTTAATACAATGAAAAATTCTACATTGATGTAAAGGTAAACTGGAATTTCAAAAGATGTAGTTTGGAAACTCTGGGAACAGGAATGTGTTGGGAGAAGAGTGGAGTTGAGCTAAAAATGAGAGAAGGGGAAGAGAAAAGGAAGTAAGAGGGATTGACGAAGAAGAAAAGATTGGTGATAATGTCCAATTTCAACAAATAATTTAACATCTTTTTTCCTAGGTATGCAGATTTGGAAGAAACCAGAATATCTATATTAAGAAAACAAAGTTCTCTATACTGGAAAGACTATGGATGGGAAGATTTGGGAGAATGGCATTGAAACATGTATAATATCATGTATGAAACGAGTTGCCAGTCCAGGTTCGACGCACGATACTGGATGCTTGGGGCTGGTGCGCTGGGACGACCCAGAGGGATGGTATGGGGAGGGAGGAGGGTTCAGGATGGGGAACACATGTATACCTGTGGTGAATTCATTTCGATATTTGGCAAAACTAATACAATATTGTAAAGTTTAAAAATAAAATAAAATTAAAAAAAAAAAGAAGCTAGGAAACAAAACAAAACAAAAAAACAGCAGACATGGCATTACGAAGATAACAATGTCACAAAAATCCTATTATGTTTTATAACAAAATTATAAAAGTGTCCCCAATTCTACTTATACACCAACCTAGTTAATGTGAATAAAGGACTTGACTTTTCTGGTTAACGACATCAGGAGCTAGAACAGCGTTCAGGTTTCACATCAGAGAAATAAATTTCTATGCACAACTGCAGTGCAAATGTAAAGGAAAAGAAGCCAGTGTTTACCAGAAAGATAGTACTGTTTTTGACATGATAGCAGGAAACTCGACAAAATACTAGAATTAAACCTTTTAAGATTCATTATCTCTAAGGTAAGGAAGGGGTCAGTATAAGCACAGAAACTGAAGTAGGACCCTCTTGCTTTAAAAAAAGTTTTTAAATAAAGAAAAGAAACAACAAAAACTATTTTGTGAATCAACTTAACTATGCATCTTAAAGGATGTTTGGATTTTTTTAAGGCTTTTTTTTTTATGTGAACCAACTTTTTAAAGTATTGTTTTGTTACAATATTGTTTCTGTTTTGTGTGTGTGTGTGTGTGTGTGTGTGTGTATGTTTAGCTGCAAGGCATGTGGGATCTTGGCTCCTCCACCAGGGATTGAACTCACCTCCATTCCCCCTCCAACTCCCCACATTGGAAGGCAAAGTCTTAACTACTGGACTGCCAGGGAAGTCCCATGTTTGGATTTACTTGGAGAGAAATTTTAATCTTCTCATCTGTAAAATGAAGCGATGGTCCTACATCCGTGGTTACCAATGCAAGTGTGTGAAGCTTGCATTAAATTCCCACCATTCCACAGGATAGTGAGAAAAGGAGCTTCATGAAGCCAGCTCTGCCCAATTTAAATGACTGTCCTTTATTCTGTGTTCCATCTTACGTGAAATAGTGATGACAACAGATGGTTATTTATCTCTTCATCCTCCTTCTCCCCTTCCTGTTCCTACTTCATCTTTGGATTTTTCTTATTAACAAAATTTAAAAGTTGATAAATATCAATTGGTCACCAACAACAAAAAAAAAAAATGGAGAAAAAAATGGAAAACACCTATGTTCAATTATATATATCTAAAGTCTCTTCCAATTTTGATGCAAGGGCTTCCCTGGTGACTCAGATGGTAAAGAATCTGTGTGCAAGGCGGGTGACCTGGGTTTGATCCCTGGGTCAAGAAGATCTCCTGGAGAAGGGAATGGCTACCCACTCCAGTATTCTTGCCTGGAGAATTTCATGGACAGAGGAGGCTGGCGGGCCACAGTCCATGGGGTCGCTAGGAGTCAGACACGACTGAGCGACTTCACTTTCACTTTTCACTTTCATGCATTGGAGAAGGAAATGGCAACCCACTCCAGTGTTCTTGCCTGGAGAATCCCAGGGACAGGGAGCCTAGTGGGCTGCCGTCTATGGGGTCGCACAGAGTCAGATACGACTGAAGCGACTTAGCAGCACTGAGGTGCTTTTATTCATTCTGTAAATCATCAACTGTCCATATCAAAGAATAAGAATAATAATTACGTGAAATCACTTCAATGTGTAAGTTTTTCAAACAACATTGCTCACCTTGATTTTGTTCATATTTTAAGATTATGTATCATTCTCCCTCTCTCTGTCTTGCACGGATATTACAGCAGGTTCTCTCTGGCTGAGTACCTCAAGTTAATATCCATTAGGAACTGGCAAACCCAGTACCAGTACCTAACTAGAACACACGTTTTATAATTTTTTATCATAAAGATGAGTTCTGAGAGATTTAAGCTCCTGCCCTAGCTCTGTATTTCACTTTGGGACTCACTGTCCTGGTCTATAAGTGGGAAGAACATCTCATTAGGTTCTCAGGACACTCTTGTGAGATAGATAACAGTCAGGAAAGTCCTCTGGAAAATACAAAGCACTATAAAAATATTATAAGATATGTTCAAACTTAATAAACATTTACTAATGTGGAACTTTCAGACCTACTCTTATTTACTTACAGCATATAAGTCATATACCACAAATTACTAAAAATTTCCATTCATTCATACACCCACTAGTTTTCTATTTTCTCCCAGTGGCCTTTATACAAAAAGTCTTTGCCTTCTCAGAACTTCCAGTGAGAGGTCCTTCTTTAGGTGGTCCAGTGGTTAAGATCCTGCACTTCCTATGTAGAGGGTATGGGTTACATCCCTGCTTGGGGAACTAAGATCCCACATGCTGTACGGTGTGGCCAAAAAATTTTTTTTAAGTCTTTGCCTTCTAAAAATGACTCCATGAAGCAATCTCATTATGGTGGATAATTAAGAGCTGTTACCTTATGGAAGCCACCTAAATTTCTTCTTGAACTTTTCTATGGAATTAATTTTCCTATACTTGTTCAGTTTACAGGAAGAAGTCAAGGTCCATAAAACCAAATGAACAGCAGACAGTGGTTAATTTGCTGTTGTTAATTGGTTTGAAGGAATCTTAGCAGCTACAAATCTATTAGTAGGTAGATATAGGGACTTCCGCCAATGGTTTTCCCAATATTTCAAATATAAAAACTCTGAATGTCAAAATACCACCAGAACTGAAAAATGAAAAATGACCAAAAAACTAGAAAATTAGTAACACTTTTAATTCATCTGTACATTCCTAATCATAACAGCATCTGTATACATTTGAGAATTAGCAGAGAGATGATAGTTGGTAAGTATGGAGATTAAGAGGCCTCAGTAATTTCTGACCCACAAGTAGGCAACCACTGACCTACAGCTGACCCTGCCTATGTTCTTCTGTCTTCCAGTAGGTGGCTCAGTGCTAAAGAATCCACCTGCAAAGCAGGAGACGCAAGACATGGGTTTAATCCCTGGGTCAGGAAGATACCCTGATCCCTAGAAGTATTCTTGCCAGAGGAACCTGGCGGGCTATGTCCATGGGGTCGCAAAGAGTTGGACAAGACTGAAGTGAATGAGCACAGTAGAGAATAATGAACTTTTCACTTTAAAAAAAAAAAAAAAATGAGAGGAAATAAGAAAAAGTCAGACATGGCTGTGACAAGTTTCTGGCTTATTGGTTCTCTTGTTAAATCCGGGAATTGATAAATTTTTTAATCCAAATTATCTTCAGTTAGAAAATACATTTTTGCAAGTTATTGAATCTTTTAAACATTCTAATTGTAAAGCATTTACTATCTGTGACAGTGATTCTCAACAATATCAGATTTTTAATTAATTAATTAAATTTGCTGTGCCAGGTCTGAGTTGCAGCATGTGAGATTTAGTTCCCTGATCAGGGATTGAATCCAGGCCCCCTGCATTGGCAGTATGGAGTCTTAGTCACTGGACCCATCAGGGAAATTCCCCAATAGTATCAGATTTAACAACCCTTTTTATAAGGAATATTCCTAATGTCCCCCTTCATAGCCTACTTTGTTTATTTATGACACCAGAACGAACAAGCCCAAACAGCAATTTATTACTTTCATGATTCTGTGGGTTCACATGGCAGTTCTTCTGTTTGGTGTGATGTTAAGTGAGGCTCAGGACAGCTAAGATGTCAAAATCGTCTCACCCACACAACTGGAGTTGGTGCTGGCTGGAAGCTCAGCTGCAGATCAGCGCAGACCGTACCTCTCTTCCAGGTGAGTCCCTCTGCGTGACTGCTCAGGCCTCTTCACAGCATGGCAGCTGGTTCCAATAATCGGGGTACTTGAGACCTCCTTGGGGTCCAATGGTTAGTACTGCACATGTCCACTGCAGGGGGCGCAGGTTGGATCCCCAATTGGGGAAGTATGATGCTGCATGCCACACGGCACAGTCGAAAAAGAAAAAAAAAATCTGGCTACCTTACTAGATCTTTAGTGTAGTCATACCTGAGCATTTATATATTGAATACACATTTTATGAATTATTTTCTTCTATTCCTCTGTTAAATTACAGTTGGGGTGCTGCTTTCATTTTTTAAAACATTGGGCCTCAGATTCTATTATGTAAGAATTTCATTTCACGATATGTGATAGATGATGCTTTCAGAGACGGCTACAACAATCTCTTCCACCTCACAGGTTCTTTGACAATATAATCTCGCCACTCCAACACCAACAGATGAGGCTCTTTTGCCTTTCCTCGAATTCGGGCAGAATCCAGTGATCTGTTTTGACCAATAGAATCCAGCAAAAAGATGCTGTGTAACTTTGGGGGTCTTAAGTTGTGCCATGGCTTAAGAGATTTGCAGTTTCTATCTTTGCTCCAGGGAACAAAAGATTTCCTTGCCTTTGCAGTAACTGTACGACTGACTCCATTAATACCTTATTCAACTGTGTACATCAGAGCCAGGACTAGGGTGAAGGGAGAGGGGTACTCACCTTGGGCACAAAATTTAAAAGTCTCCTTAAATTTAAACTCAGTAATCAAGATCAACAATATTTTGATACAATCTTTTAAAACATCCAATTAGTGCCAAAAAAAAAAACCTTATGATGAAGAAAGTAACAAAGTTTTAAAGATAAGATATACAGAGTAAGTTTTCCAGTAATTCTGACACAATATCTTTATGTCATTTAATGACATTATGTCCATAACGACTTTTCCTAAATTATGAGTCTTTATGTGTAGCTTCTGATAGAACTTTTCAGTATTACTTTATAGTGAAGGGCCACTGATTTATACCAGTATTAATGTACTATTAACATATTTGTAGTAGGATATGGCTCAGGGTGTCTTTTCTTTTTTTTTTTCTATTGAAACAGAGTTGACATACAACACTGTGTTAGTTTCAGGTGTACTACATACTGATCTGACATTTGCACACATTAGGAAACAATCATCATGAGAAGTCCAGTAACCATCTATCCTCAGACTAAGTTATTATAGTATCATTGACCATATTCCTTAATTCAGTGCATGTTTTTTAAACTCCAGCAGCAGGGCTCCCCTGCTGGCTCAGTGGTGAAGAATCTGCCTGCCAATCCAGGAGACATGGGTTTGATCCCTGGTCCAGGAAGAACCCATGTGTTGCAGGACGATTAAGCCCATGTACCACAACTACTGAAGGCTCCATGCCCTAGAGCCTGTGAGCCACAAGAGAAGCCACTGCAATGAGAAGCTTGTGCAAGGCAACTAGAGAGTAACCCCCATTCACAGCAACGAGAGAAAAGCCCATGCACCAACGAAGACCCAGCACAACCAAAAATAAATAAAATAATAATTTTTTAATAAAAGGGTAGGGGTTCCCAGTGGACCCATCTAATTAAAAGAAGAAGAAGAAAAAAAAAAAAACTCTAGCAGGACTCAAGAGTATTTTTCATTGTGCAGAACAGAGTTAAGTTTGGGGTAACACCAAACAAACTGCCCCCTCTCTAAGGGCCAGTGGCACCCCACATATCAAATCATTCTATCAACCCTAAATGCGCCTCATTTCCAAACTCTCTGGCAGTGCAGGGGCTGCCCTGAGTGAGAACCACTGGAGATGCTCATCAGAGTATGAGTGAATCATGATTATGATTATGAGTGAATCATACTCTGATGATCAGGCTGTATGTAAGCTGATACATACAGGCTGTATGTAAGCGTCTTTTGAAAACTGTCTTGGATACACATTTAAGGTTGATGTGAACTTTAATTAAGTCACACATAAAGGCTCTCTAGGGTTTTTAAAAATTAAAGAGCTTTTAGATATGATAGTGCACGTCCTGCTTTAAAGACTAGACGATAAAAGGTTAAAGCTGAAGCAACCACACACTAATCACAATATTCCATTTAAAGCCCTCCATTGGAAGAGCTATAACAACTGTACTGTTATTCATCTCTTTCTTTCGTCTGGCCACAATTAAGGTAATTAAGGGTTATGAAGTTTTATTTAGTTGTGTCTTTCACAATTTTGTTCCAAATTCAGGCTTTTTGATTTGAGTGGAATGTTGTGCATCTCAAGCAATTGTTTCCTCTGCGCTAATTCACAATGATATAGGCATACCTTGTTTTATTGTGCTTCACCTTACTGTCTTTCATAGATTTTATTGCACTGTTTACAGAGTGAGGCTTCTGGCAACCCTGCATTGGGCAAGTCCATGGGGTCATTTTTCCAAGAGCATTTGCTCACTTTCTATCTCTGCATCACATTATGGTAACTCTCACAATAACTCGAACTTTTTCATTACTATTGTATGTTAGGTTATCCATGACCAGTGATCTGTGATGTTACCATTATACATTTTTTTAGCATTTTTCAGCATAAAGTATTTTAAAATTAAGCTGTGTACATTTAGGCATAATGCTACTGCACACTTAATAGTGTGCTACCACACACTTGAAAGTGTAAACATAACACTTATATGCAATGGAAAACCAAAAATTCATGTGGAATACTTTACTGCAGTAATCTAGAACCAAATCCATGATATCACTGACATATGCCTGTAATCAACTTTTTATTCCCATTTGTACAGAAAAAAAAATTTACAAGAAGAAATGTCCAAAACTCCCGTACATTAAAACAAACTCCTAAAACTTACAGATTTTGCTATGATTACCAACTCTGAAAGCACATATAAATTCTAAGATGCTTTTATTTTGTTCTGTTTAGGAAATGGCAAAAATCTAATTAAGTCAGATTAACTGAAAACAATTTCAGGTGCACCCCTAAGATTTTCTCCCTCCACCTTAATGGTGGGCTACTTAATGCCACTTAAAGGTACATGCTTTTGAACACATCACTTCTTAACTCCGTGTCCCAAACATTTAATTATGCATTTAATGTAACTAAGGGCTTCCCTGATAGCTCAGTTGGTAAAGAATCTGCTTGAAATGCGGGAGACCTGGGTTCGATCCCTGGGTTGGGAAGATCCTCTGGAGAAGGGAAAGGCTACCCACTCCAGTACTCTGGCCTGGTTGCAAAGAGTCGACCAAGCGACTTTCACTTTCATTTTAATTTAACTAACAGCTATAATCATAATATTCTAGGCACTTCTAATTGCATGTAGGTGTCTTAGATTATTAAAACAAAAAGACTTTACTAAAAACATCCCAGAATTCTTGGTTATTTGGATAATTAAGAATCAGGGGTGGTGTTCCCAGGGCCATCAACTATAATGTTCTGCAGACTTGACGGTTCCTTTGAGCTCTGTAGGATTTTGTTTTCCAAAAACTTGTTTCAGTTCCAACAAAGGCAGTTAACTAAGAAATAACTTGAACTGTCTATTTTTTCTGTTGTCCTACAACACCTTACATTAGAATTCAAAGACATTAAAGAATAAGGCAGATTGCCTACTGAGATTCCTAAAACATGTAGTTTTCAGATGGCCTATAAAAATCTGATCCCTTATTTTATAAAATGCTGTAATAGTAGAAAATATATGCCAAATAAACTGTCCTTTTTTTTTTCCTTTGTTTTTTAACTAGAAGTCTCCAGTGAGGCTTTTTAACCTAATTATTGATTTATGATCTCAAGACTCTTTCATTAGGAAGTTTTCTTCCCATTTTGGTAATCTATTTTTGGCACAAGAATCTAGGCCAAATACAAAGTTTCTTGAATAATTTCTGGAATGAAAACTGTTGAATGTTCTCTATAAATATACTCTGAGTTTAGAGCATTAAAATGGTATTAAAAACTCAGTCTTAATACAAAGTACGCTGTTATACACTCCAATAAAATATGTCTTTAAGGCAAATTTAATGGGACTGTTGGCTACATCCTACAGTATTGCAAAATTTTGGTTCATTTGAAGCATGAAATTTGGTGAGTATCAAATTCATCTTTCTGAGTCCTCTATGAATATAACTTTGGTGTTTATCATCCATCACTAACATTTATTAATTACAATCCTTTCTCTCAAGAAGTTTAAGATATGGGAAAAGGTATAAAAGATAATGTAAAGCCATTGCTATTTGCATACAGTGTGAACATTTATATAGAAATTCCAAAATGGAAAACCAGACGAGTATTTAAAAATATTTTCTAAGTTTGGTAAATGGCTTATTACTACAGGCATTGCTAAGTTGCTTCAGTCTTGTCCAACTCTTTGAGACCCTATGGACCATAGTCCACCAGACTCCTCCGTCCATGGGATTCTCCAGGCAAGAATACAAGAGTGGGTTGCCATGCTCTCCTCCAGGGGATCTTCCCAACCCAGGGATCGAACCTGAGTCTCCTGTGTCTCCTGCATTGGAAGACAGGTTCTTTACCACTAGCACCGCCTGGGAAGCCCACTAAAGGCATTAATAACATATTAAAATACATAATAAGGTGTCCTCATTATTCTCCCTAAAGAATGGCTCCAAAACTGCACAAGCTGCAGCCCCCCCCCCCCCAACAAAACCTAGATCCACCCCAGCAAGGAAATAAACAAGACATAATTTCCATGTGAGCTCGATACTTGGCTAAGATATTTCAAAACGCTGTAACCAGAGAGATAGGCAAGATTCCTGGATGACAAAACTCAATCCTATTAAAATGTCAAGTCTCTCAAAATCAAATTAGGCATTTAATGTAAGAGCAGTGCATATTCCAATAGTATTTAGAAAGCATAACATGACTTTGGGAAAATCCAGGAAACATCTGGAAAAAAATAAGAATCATCAAGAAATTTTTGAAAAAAATAATTCATTAAATGAGATGAAGAAGGGAAAAATGATTGTTTTTCCAGATATGAAACATAAACTTGCAACAATTTAAACCATGTGGCACTACTGTAAAAATGTATATACTGAACAAAATGAATATTAGTATGTTTAAAAAATAATAAATGATAAAGAATATTGGAGTGAGTTTTCATTCCCTTCTCCAGAGGATCTTCCCGACCCAAGGGTTGCCTTGCAGGCAGATTCTTTACCAACTGAGCCACCACGGAAGCTCCACCCCCAAAAAAATTCATCAGGAGAGGGAAGACGTGTTAGGAAAATGGAGATCGCATACCATTTTCTCAGATAAACTAAATAGATGAAGTCATGAAATTTTTTATAGATCAAATTATAGAAAAATTATAATAAACCTTGATATTTATCAAACTTTACAGAAGAACATTTTTTAAAGCTTAGAAATGAAATAAGTTACAAAATAAGGTATTGACAGAACCAACAATATAAAAATTAAAACTATCTGCACATACACACAAAACATTACAAATGAAAGACAAGCAATCTATGGAGATAAAATAGTTTCTGCAAGTATGCAAGATGAATATTGGCTGTACATAAAAATCTCATACAAATCTAAAAGAAAAATACCAACATCCCAAAAGATAAATATGCAAAAATCATGCACAAACAGTCTGGGAGTTCCTCAAAAGTTCAAATACAGTGTGATCATATGACCCAGCAATTGCATGCCTAGGTATATGCCCAAGGGGAGTGAGAATACATGTCCACACAAAAACCTGTACATTATAGCACACAGAACTCTGCTCAAGGTTGTGTGGAAGCCTGGATATGAGGGGAGTTTGGGGAAAATGAATACATGTATATGTATGGCTGAGTCCCCTTGCTGTTCACCTGAAACCTTCACAACATTGTTAATCAGCTATATTCCAATGTAAAACAAAAAGTTAAAAAAAAACTTATAATGTTCAAGGAGGCACTACTCATGATAATCAAAATCTAGAAATAACCCCAATAACCATCAACTGATAAGTGGAAATAAAATGTATAAAATCTTTATATGACAATATATTATTGGGCAATAAAAAAAGAATGAAGTACTGATATCTGCTACAACATGGCTGAAGTTTGAAAACTTAAGCTAAGAGAAAGAAGTCAGCCACAGAAGCCCTGAAATACCATATCATATGAAATGTTTGTATGATTCTCTTGAATCCAGAGCAAGTAGACATAGGGAGACAGAGAGTACAGATGAGTGGTTGCCCAGGTCTGGGGTGGGTTTCAAGGAAGATGAGAAATGACTGCCAGTGGGTACCAGATTCCTTGTTTGAGTCATGAAAATGCTCCCAAATTATCCATGGCAATGACTGCACAGCTCTGTGAACATATTAAAAATTACTGAACTGTACACTATAACTGGGTGAATTGTATGTATATGAATTATATCAATTTAGTTGTTGCTCAGTTGCTAAGTCACGTCCGACTCTTTGTGACACCATGGACTGTAGCACACAAGGCTTCTCTGTCCTCCACTATCTCCCAGAGTTTGCTCAAATTCATATCCATTAAGTCAGTGATGCTACCTAACCACCTCATCCTCTGCCACCTTCTTCTTTTGCCTTCAATATTTCCCAGCATCAAGGTCTTTCCAATATATAGTACATTTATTCAATATACTATATATAGTATATTTAATCACCATGCTATGCTATGCTAAGTCACTTCAGTCGTGTCCGAGTCTGTGTGACCCCATAGATGGCAGCCCACCAGGCTCTCCCGTCCCTGGGATTCTCCAGGCAAGAACACTGGAGTGGGTTGCCATTTCCTTCTCCAATGCATGCAAGTGAAAAGAGAAAGTGAAGTCGCTCAGTCGTGTCCGACTCTTAGCGACCCCATGGACTGCAGCCCACCAGGCTCCTCCATCCATGGGATTTTCCAGGCAAGAGGACTGGAGTGGGGTGCCATTGCCTTCTCCAATACTACATATTATAGCAATATACAATATTACAAATAGATTTATTATTATAACACGCACAGTCATATCACAGAAGAGAGAGCAAGTGCACAAACATGAGGAAATTATCAACATCCCCAGTAGCCAAAGACATAAAAACCAGAGCAATAAGGAAACACTCTTCTTACCAATCAAAATATTAGGGGGCTAGTTTTTAAATGATAATTCTCACTGCTGCCAGAAAGATGGCAAAACAAATATTCTCACATATTGTCAGTGAGGCTGCAAAGTGGCCCAGCCCTTGCTAAAGGCAGTTTACCAACACATATCAAGAACTTCAAATATAGTAACACTCTGCCTCAGCAGTGTTGTTCATAAAAATATTACTTGTGAAATTCATTCTAAATATGAGGGAGGAGTCATTATATACAAAGATTCATATTTCGTTATCATGTATAACAGTGAAGAAAGGAAACATTATAAGTGTTCAGTGGTATTGAAATAGTTACATGTGCTGTGGAATACATGCTAAATGTCACTAAAAATGTATTACATACTTGTCTGGGTAAATCACTTTTACATGATATTTACATGTAAAATTACAAGACACAAAGGAAAAGTGACAGCACAAAAATGGATGCACAATATGATTACAACTAAGCCTAACACTTTTCCCTTTTGTTTGTATTCTCAAGTTATCTTTAATAAGCCACATTTTAAAATTTTAAGAAATACCTGAGAGAAAAGATAAAACAGTAGCAATAACTACAATGCAAGTCACTACATGATACAGGGTTTATGGATGCTATAATGAGCACCAGATAGTCAGAGAGGAGTTTCAAACTCAAAGTTTCAATGTTTCATCTGCAAGTGACTTTAAGTTTCAAGGCTTCTCTTCCCCAAAAAAAAGTCATTCCATGAACTCTTACTTATGTTAATAGACCCCTCGGCTCTGGCATCTACAAACAAAAAGCAATAAATTCATGATAATGTACACCTCAATCCATTTTGTGAGACATGATGTATTTTCCCTTTAGTCCCAACTCTGCTTCTACAACTGTATTTACAATAAACACTCAAATTATTTTCAATCTAGATTTGTCTGTTTCTAAAGAAAAGATAGTACAACATATAACCTGCTTTAAATTGCTACAAATAGAATCAAATATGACAACAACTTTAAGGAAAAACTACTCACAATAAAAATGGAATCCATTTGATTCTTCAAAAAAAATATCCTAGTGGCAATATCCTGGCTGGGGCCTCCTGAGCTGATGGCTCAGTGGTAAAGAATCTGACTGCCAATGCAGGAGATGCGGGTTCAATCCCTGGGTCGGGAGGATCCTGTGGAGGAAGAAATGGCAACCCACTCCAGTATTCTTGCCTGGGAAATCCCATGGACAGAGGAACCTGGCAGGCGACAGTCCATGGGGTCGCAAAGAGTCGGACGTATCTGAGCAGGTAAGTTCATGTTATTTAATTTCAGAAATTTATTTGAAACAAATTCTGGAGCTGGATCACCCACTCTCACTGGCCAGCTGACACTGAAGACCCATCCCTGGTGTAGAATGGGGCGCAGACAGTCTCTGTCATGAGAGGGTGATATAGTTATTAAAATGTGCATGGCATGAACAGGGGTAGCATACTGGTGAAAGGGAATGTACCAGTCATCGCAATATCTCAAGACTTTGAGAAATGAAAAAGCAGTAGTTAGAAGACTTGCTGAGAATTACAGATGCACCAGAGAAAGTCAATGAAAGACTGGGGTTAAGGCCAATTAGAAATGAATGTGAAATCAGACAGCCTCTTTGGCACCATTTAAGGAGACTCTCATCTCCTATGAGTGGAGAGCAGGAAAGGCTGAGGGTCAAGTCCAAGACTCAATTACTGCAGGAGGAGCCAAGCTTCAGAAGAGGCTGAATGCTCAGGCTTGGCCCATCTGCTGCTTAAGAACAGAGCCTATTGGAAAGGAGTTGACCCTACAGCGTGTGATGGGGACATGCTACTTCCCCCATTCTCCCCAGCCTCTGGGCCTGCAGAAGTAGCCCACCCTACCCCATGAAAGGCCACGCCTCCCTCCTTGTTTCAAGATAATGCAAAGTCTTCTGTCTTGCAAGAATAAACACATTTCCCTCAGACCTACCCCCACCTCCCTTCTGGCCATCAGACAAATAAGTAGGGTTAAGTCTACTTAACCTGTGTAACCCTGCCTGCTAAGAGAAGAGATTATGCCCCCCAAAGGAGCCACAGGACCAAGCTAACATGTACCAGCAAAAACCAAGAGTGTGTGTGTATCTAAGTATTTATTTATTTGGCTGTGCCGGGTCTTAGTTGGAGCATGCAAGATCTTTAGTTGCATGCAGCATGTGAACTCTTATTTGCGGCATGTGGGATCTACAGTTCCCCTACCTGGGATCAAACCTGGGCCCCACCCTCCCCCACTGGCCTCCCTGCATTGACAGCTCAGAGTCAGTCACTGGACCACCAGCAAAGTCCCAAGAGTGTGTTTGAATCAAAGGGTATTGGATCAAAGTGAGTGGAAGACAAAGCTGGATAAAGGAAAGCTGATCAATATGGACAACCCTATGACACAGGATTTAACCCTAAATAAGTATCCTGGAAGATGATGCCAACACACGCTGGGACTCTGAGAAGCTTGTAGGAAACGTGGCTACATTTGATGAAGAGGGAATCCCAGAACTGCCACAGTGGACAGGAAAAAAGAAGTTCAAAACGTTCAGAGGAATGTTCTAGAGTGGATTACTGTGTCAGCTTAGCAAACTCACTCACCAACACTGTTCTGTGGGAGAGCCCAGGGGATGCCCCTGTATAAATAAACACCAGGGTGAGAGGCACCAACGTCACTGTCAAGGTCAGTGTGGCTGTCATCTGTGGGCTGGGCTGACACTGGGGGTGCTCCTACAGAACTGGGCTCCCTGATAGCAACTGGGATAGTACAGTGTTGAACAGAGGGCAGGGTGTGGGCAATTCTTGTAATCACTGGCAAGGTTAGATTGAAGGAGTGGGGAAGAGTGGAGTCTGACCTGCTGACATATGGAGATGCATCACAGAACATGGCATCCTTAGGAACAAGATGGATATGCAGCCAATAGGCACAGTCCCCAAATAACACAATCAAGAGACTTCAAGGACTAAGAACAATCACCCCAATAAAAGATAACCACAATCTGCCTAGATTCTGGATCTGAGCCATCCCTCAAGCTGGGAACCCACTGATTAAAGCTTGGCTGCATCCTGGGAGGAAGAATCCTACCACATATGGTATTTATGATGAAGATTCTCCCAGTCTTTACCCCAAATGGACACATAACTGTTCACTCCAGTACATAGGGGGAAAGGAATTCCCAGACATTCCAAGAGCAAAGGGTCTGAATTAACACTGATGCCCAAGTGGGCACTTTCACGATTCAGGTAACGAATGGAGTCCTGGTCTCAAAGACCACGCAGCAGTGCTGAAGGCATAGATGCATAATTGATATGGATATACTTGGTAGTTGGCAGAAAGCCCCACACTGTTTCTTTGGTCTGTGGGGCATGAGCTACCTATCCTAGTGGGACTAGTCAGATGGGAAGCTTTGAAAGTGCATCCTTATGCCCCCAACCAGCCAGAAAATAAAAACCATATCATGTCACAAGGAGAAGCGCAGAGACTCCCGCCACTTCAAGCTCTAAAGGATGCAGAGGAAGTCCTCATCATATCTGCGTTGGATTCACTGGCTTTATCTTTCCAAAAATCAGATGGATCCTGGAGGATGATAGTGGACTGCCACAAATTTTATCAAATGGTGGCCTTGACTGTACCTGCAATTAACAAGGTCCAGGGTATATGCACAGTGGCCATCCCACCAGGAAGGAAGGTCAGAAGCAGTCTGCATTCATGTGGGACAGACACAAGTTATATTTCCAGTCTAGTTCCACGGTCATGTTAATTCTTTCACCCCATTCATTGTATGGTCTGAGCAGCCTGGACTACCTAGACATTCTGCAGGATCGTGAGGTGGTCCACCCTAATGATGACATCATGACAGACACAGCAGATAAGCAAGAAGGCAAAGTACATCAGAGGCCTTGGTGCGATACATGCTGTCCAGAAATGGATCCCATATGCAGAGGCCACCATATTGGTGAAGTTACAAGGAATCCTATGGTTGGGAGACCCCTTCGGAAAGTAACTGGCAGACTACTGCATCTCACACTTCCCATCACTAAGAAAATGGCCAATGCCTGCTAGGGCTCGTCAGGTTCCACATTGACTGTCACTACTTCAACCCATTTATCAGGTGACATGAAGGGCTGAGTGGAGCCCAGAACAGGAAGGGGTACTGCTGTAAGTCTGGACTGTAATGCAAGCAGCCTTGCCAGTAGGGCCATACAACTCAACATATCCCATGGTCTCAGATGTGTCTCTGGTGGAAAAAGGTGCCTTGTGGAGTTAATGGCCATCCCACAAATGAGAATCATAATATAGACCCTTAGAGTTCTGGAACAAGGCCATACCATCTGTAGCCAATAGTTACACACCATCCAAAACCCATCCTTGAACACACTCCAGGGTTGAGGTACAGTGCACCTGACCACAATGTCATTGAGTAATCATGAGACCAGAACCACCATCTTGAGCTGGGCTCTGTCAGACCCACAATGTTATAAAGTCGAGCAGCTCCACAGTCATCCACAATGAGATGGACATGATCCTTCAGGATCAGGGTCAAAGGAGATGTGGGAGCAGTGGGCCTAAAACCCTACCTCACCCACCAGTATTGCCCCAGGCCCTCTCCTTCAGCCAACATCTATGGCCAAACTGGCGGGGGCAGGGAGGGTCTCTTATGAAGAGGTGACAATGGAAGAAAAGAGCTGAATAAAGTCACAAAGGATCAGGTCAGTGCATGGGTGCAAGCCAAAGATTGACACCAATTATCCTGCTGGACAGCAGTGACCCAATTATCCTACTGAGCAGCAGTGAGGACAAAGCCGATCAAGGGGCAGAGTTTCAGGCTGTCCCTCCAGATAGAGAGAAAGGAAGCCCAGGGGAAGAATATAGACAGTGCTTGGCTAGTTAGGTGAAAGATTGGAAGATGGGTGTAGCGGCATGTCCTCAAAAAAGACCCCCAACAATCCCACAGTTCCTTATACATGTCTCTGTTCTCATAAACAACTGGAGTTTGGGGATCTAGGCACAGCCTACAACTCCTCTCATCAGTAAGATGCAGGGAAAGTGACTCATTGAGACTTCCATGCTCATCAAGCAACAAGAAAGCCTAGCATCTTTCACTCTCTCCCTTTTGGAGCCCTGGACTGCCATTTAAAGAAAACCATGCTGGGGAATTCCTTGATTGTCCAGTAGCCTCTGAGCTTTCACTGCCAAGGGCCTGGTTTCATTCCCTGGTCTGGGAACTAAGACTTCTGCAAGCTGTGAGGCGCAGCCAAAAAAAAAAAAGAAGAAGAAAACTAGGCTGCCCTGATGGAGAGAGGCCCAGAGAAGCCCTGAAGGGTAAGATGTCTTTTGGAGAGAGAGGCCAGGTGAAGAAGCCAAGCGCCAGGCATCTGGTCCCAGTCCCAATCTGAGTACAACCCCATGAGACCTGACGTCAATCAAGGCATTGCTCAGCTAAGTCCATGAAGTCAAGAGAGATAATAAAAGGGCTGTTTTAAACCACTGAGTTTTATAGTGGTTTATTACACAACAACAGATAACTAAAACAGGACTTGGTACCTGAAAATGGTGTCTGCCTGGACAAAAATCTAAAACATGTGGCATTTGTGTTGAGACCAGGATGGAGTTCCTTCAAGAGATCAAAGTAAAGACTTGAAAGACAGCAATGAAATTGCTCTTGGAGACTGAAGGAAAGGTGACCTGAGTATTGTGATGTCATAACAGCACGTTGTGCAAACACACGTATGACACACCCAGTGGTGAAACTCTCACCTGCACTTTGGGAAAGAGAAAAGGGACCTAAGGAACACATGAGTCTGGCTGAGGATATTTACAGGCAGACTGTTGAAAGACCATTTTTGCTTTATTTTGTTTTTGCTTTTAGCTGCCTATGAAGAGTAAAGTAAAAAAGAAAAAAAAAATTTTTTTAAAAGGAAGTATACAGTTTTTGAGCAGCCTTAAAGGAAATATAAAGCAACCAAGATTACTGGATTTGAAAGCAATTCACAAGGTAAGAAATGGACTCAGAGGGAAAGGGAAAAAAAATAAAATCAGGACACACAAAGAAAAACATACCTCAGTGTCAAGTTCAGATTAAGGGTGGGACCGTGAGACACTTTGTTGAAACCTCAGGAAGATTTTAAGTGATGTGTCATAAAGTCCTTTCAGCCGAACAAAGAGCCTTCTAAGAATCCTCTGGGTGTGCCTCATATGGCCTCTCTCCCAGACAACAGGGCTTCTAAGAATCCCAAGGACGTAGTCCCAGAGGAACTTCACAGGCCCGTTTCAGAAAAATACGTAGCTGTGGCTTTCCTCCAGTGGAGTTGTCCGTGATCTGATATAAACAAAGTGCATGATGTTTTAAATGAACTGTATCCACTTGGACTGAAAGGAATAGTCATTTTATGATGAAAAGAGGTCTCAAGACCCTCAAACTTCTGCAGGCAGTAAGCAGGCTAAGAAAGCTGCTTACCTTCAGAGAGGGGCTATTTATTATGGGAAACGAAGGATGACTCAGGGCAGAGCCAAGACTCTTGGGAACTAATCCTAGAGATCAGGACTGGCCTACAGTGAAGGACCGGGAATGTGTGCCCTGCACGATTTCAGAAGCTCATAAATCATGACTATGGTGTGCCTACTGTTTCCCCATCCCACCCCCGTGGCTATTCCAGTTTTCCTATTCTTGTCTTATCATCTCTAAGCAAGTAACTTCTCTAATTTATAGATCTTTAGAGCAAGAAGAACCATACTAAGGAGCCACATCCAAAGAAACACAACTGAGAAGATCCATCAATGTCCATGCCTGATTTAGATGATAAAATCCTGGGTTCAAGTTGATACCATTATGGGATGAGACTGGTGGTCCTGGGAAAAGGGACGAGCTGTGTTTTGTGTAAGGGAGAAATGTGAATTGTGGGCAGAGGGTGGACTGTGGCAGCTATTCTCCAGGGACAACCCTGAATAATTCTGCCCCTGCCTGCATGCACCTACTGCTACTCCCACCTGAGACAAAGCTTATGTCCCATCGATCTAGGCTGGAGCCCATGACTGCATTGATTAACAGCATGCAAGGAGGCGATATTCTGGGACTTTGGAAGGCAGGCACCAAGAAGGTCAAGCAGCTTCCAGTTCTTTGCAATTTGACACTGAAGACAACATGTAGGAAGTTCTGGCTATTTTGCTGAATGGAGTGGCCACATGGAGGAGCAATGAGGCACCTGGATATCCAGCCCAGCCTCATCTGACTGCAACTGAGTGAAAAATCCCACACAGCACAAGTAGAAAAGACCCCCCAAATGAGCCCAGCCAAACCACAAAGTCATGAGCTATAATTAAATT
Organism: Bos indicus; assembly: GCF_029378745.1. Lineage (NCBI taxonomy): Eukaryota > Metazoa > Chordata > Mammalia > Artiodactyla > Bovidae > Bos > Bos indicus. The sequence continues at coordinate 23,381,700 of NC_091772.1, forward strand.
ATAATAACTAAGTTTAGGGGTAGTTTGCTACGCAGCAACAGATAACAAAACAATTGGGGTTAGGAGGCCTGGGGAAGGGGCTTCCCTGGTGGTCCAGTGGTTAAGAATCCACCTTGCATTGTAGGGGACACCAGTGTGATCCCTGGTCTGGGAAGATCCCACAACTAAGCCCATGTGCCACAACTACTGAAGCCTGTACACCCAAGAACATGTGCTACACAACGAGAAGTAAGTGCAATGAGAAGCACGCACAGTGAAACCAAAGAGGCCCCCACTCTCTGAAACTAGAGAAAGCCTATTAGAAAATAAAGCCATGTCACTGGCAATACAAATAGAAAATACAGTGTACTAGAAGGATTTTTTTTTAAAGGAGGCCTGGGGAAGAGGGATGTGGATGAGCCAATGGCATTGGACATAAAATGTAACGTTCTTTATATTGTGTGTTAATTCCCACAAGGAAGCCAGTTCCCATCAGCCAGCATCTGTGATCCACCACCCCACAGTGAGTCAGTGAGCTCATGAATGGAACAGCCATGGTGCTAGGGATGAGCCCAACAGCATGGACTGCCATTCACCAAGTCTGAGCCAGTTGCTGCCACTGCTGAAAGTTCATTCTGCCAATAACAGAGACTAACACCATGCAGTCCTCAACATGGTAACCAGTTAAGGACACCAACTGCTCATGTGATGGCAAATTGATTACACTGGAGCCCTTCCACCCTGACAGGGGCAGGCTTCTGACTGATACATGCTATAGGTACAGGCAGTTCTCTTTGACACCCACACAACCTAAGCTACACCACTATCTAAGAGGTGGTGCTCGATCAGTGATTAGGGCCCACACTGTATCACATCAAGCCACCTTTCTTCAGAGAAGGTGCAGCAATGGGCATATGACCATGAGATCAACTTTTCTTTACTTACATTATTCAGAAGCTGCTGGGCAGAGAGGGCAGTGGGATGGCCACTTGAAGACAACTGAACCAAAGCCAAAGCTGGCTTAGAGGTGATACCCTGGATAGCTGCTCCTTGGGACATGGTATACACCTGAAGTCAATCACCATTACATGATATTGTGTCATAAATAAAATATATGGGAACATAAAATATACGGGAACTAAGGTTTGGATGTAGGAGTAGAACATGTTACCATCACTTCCAATAACGTACTTAAGAAATGTGTGCTTCCTGTATCCACAATTCTTGCTTCCACCAAGAGACACAGCAAGACTGTTCATAAACTTAAAGCACGGCTCCCTCCAAATCACTTCAAGCTCTTTGTGCTGAGAGACCAGCAGGCAAGGAAAGTAATTACCATTCTGTAAAGAGTTCCTGATGACGAAGGCATGGCGACCCACTCCAATATTCTTGCCTGGAGAATCCCATGGACAGAGGAGCCTGCTGAGTTTTAGTCCACAGAGTAGCACAGAATTGGACATGACTGAAACGACTGAGCACACACAGAGTACCTGACAGTGATCACTGGGGGAGAAAAAGGATTGCTCCTTCCTTGCTAGGAGTGAGAAGAATACAGTGACAGCCTGGTGACTCAGGGTGGCATCTCTTGGGACGCCTTTCTCCAATTCTGATGATAGTGTTGGCTGTTGACAACTCACAGCTTCATCACTCTTCAGGAATTGCCCTTGGCCAAAGAAAGATGTTTTGCCCAAGGCTCCGACCCCTCCCCATGATTTGTATATATCTAATGACTGGAAAGCATCTGCCTACAATGTGGGAGACCCGGGTTCAATCCCTGGGTTGGGAAGATCTCCTGGAGAAGGAAATGGCACCCCACTCCAGTACTCTTGCCTGGAAAATCCCATGGATGGAGGAGCCTGGTAGCCTATAGTCCATGGGGTCACAAAGAGTTGGACACAACTGAGCGATTTAACTTAACTAATGACTGTTTAGTATGGAGGTACAGAGGCTTAGCACCTTTGTCTTGATTTGGGATCTTTTTGAAAGGTCTTCTCAGCTCCAGAGTTTCCTATGGGATTGGTTAGGGTCTCTGTTGTAACTCTAACCCATTTCCACTCCTCCCTCTGTCCAATCTCATTTTTCCTTAGAGTACTTCACCTCTTGTACCCAAATCCCAGCATCTTAGTATCTGTTTCCCTGGGAACCTGATTTGTGAACCAACTGTCTCAATACCATATATTGAAAATGCAGTCCTCTCCCCACTGTTCTGAAGGGCTACCTTATTTTTTTTTAATAGGCTTTATTTTTTAGAACTTTGTATTTGTTTAAAAAAATTTAAGAGGATAATGCAGAGCACTCACATACCCCACACTCGGTTTCCTCTGTTATTAATCTTACATTAATATAGTACATTTGTTACAATTCTCAAATCTACACTGGCATATCATTATTACTGAAGTCCACAGGTTATTCCAATTTCCTTAGTTTTTGCCTAATGTCTTTATTCCATCCAGGACACCACATCACATTAACTTGTCTCCTTAGACTCCTCTTGGCTGTGACAATTTCTCAGACTTTTCTTGCTTTTGATGACCTTGATCGTTGCAAGGAGTACTAGTCAAACATTCTGTAGGATGACCTTGCACTGACGATGGCCTGATCTTTTTATCAGACTAGAGGTTTGCATCAGAACAGACTGGATTATGAGTTTGGGAGAGGAAGAACCACAGACGTGAAATGTCATCATACCAAGGGTTCAAACTATCAACGTGACTTATCACCCTTGAGGTCCTGATCCTCTGCCGGAGGCAGTGTTTGTCAGATTTCTCCACCGGAACACTACTCTTTCTTCACCCCCAACCTCCAGCCACTTTCCATACTGCTCTCTTTGGAAGAAAATCACTCTACACAACACATACTTAAGGGGTGGGGAGTTCTAAGGGGTGGGGAGTTCTGCTCCCCTCCTCCACCTCTCCTTGAGAGACTACCTTCTTCAAAAAGTTAAATGTCCTTAAGGATGGTTCTTAAATAAGTAGACCACTAGAAACAACTTCATCAATAACCTATTTTCTTACATGCTTTATAGTAGGTCTTATGGAGAAGGCAATGGCACCCCACTCCAGTACTCTTGCCTGGAAAATCCCATGGATGGCAGAGCCTGATAGGCTGAAGTCCATGGGGCCGAGAAGAGTCGGACACGACTGAGCAACTTCACTTTCATGCATTGGAGAAGGAAATGGCAACCCACTCCAGTGTTCTTGCCTGGAGAATCCCAGGGATGGGGGAGCCTGGTGGACTGCCGTCTATGGGGTCGCACAGAGTCAGACACGACTGAAGTGACTTAGCAGCAGCAGCAGTAGGTCTTATATAACAAGGGGAAACAAATCTCCTAAATATCATTTCTAAAACTGTGGCAAATATATAGATTAATTTTACCATCTTAATCCTTTTAAGTGCACAGTTCATAGTATAGGTACATTTAGAATGTTGTACAACCAATCTCCCTAACTCTTTTTATCTTACAAAATTGGAACTCTATACCCATTAAACCACAGGTCCACACTCCCCTGCTTCCCCTACCCTCTGGCAGCCACCCCATCTTAAATACTTTATTTCTGAATTTGACTACTCTAGGTACCTCCTATTTTTGTATCTTTGTGACAAGCTTGTTTCACATAGTATAATGTCCTTGCACTTCAACCATGTTGTAGTGTGTGTCAGAATGGCTTTCCTTTTCAAGACAAAATAATATTCTACTGTATGCATGTATCACATTTTGCTTATCCATTCACCTGTTGACAATTTGGGCTGCTTCCACATTTTAGCTATTGTCAAATAATTCTACTATGAACATGGGTATACAAATATCTCTTCGACATCCTACTTTCAATCCTTTTGGGTATGTATGCACAAGTCGAATTGCTGGATTTTATAGTAATTCTATTTTTTATTTTTTTAAAAACTGCCATACTATTTTCCATAGTGGCTGCACCATCTTATGTTCCCACCAGCAATGCACCAGCCTTCCTATTTCTCTACATCCTCACCAACACTTGTTATTTTCTGCTTGTTGTTTTTGTCCTTCAGGATAGCCATCCTAATGCATACAAGGTAGTATTTATTGTGGTTTTGATTTGCATTTCCCTAATGGTTAGTGATGTTGAGCTTATTTGCACATAATGGCTATTTGTATACCTTTTTTAGAGAAATTTCTTCTCAAATACTTGTCCACTTTTAAATTGGACTTTTTCCCCATTGTTGAAGTATAGTTCTGTATATATTCTGGACATTAAATCTTTAACAGATACATTATCTGCAAATATTTTGTTCCATTCTATGGGATGCCTTTTCACTCTACTGAGTGTCCTTTGTTTGTAAAGACAGTTTTAACTCCGATGTAGTTTATCAATTTATCTATTTTTGTTCTTGATGTCTGTCCTTTTGATCTCACATCCAATAAACAGAACCAAATCTAATGTCATAAAGCATGTTTTCTTCTAAGAGTTGTATAATTTTAGACCTTGCAGTTAGGTATTTGATCCATTTCAGGTTGATTTTTGTACAGGGTATAAAGTAAGGGCCCAACTTCATTCTTTTGCATGTGGATATTCAGGTTTCCTCACACTATTTGTTGAAAAGATTTATCTTTTCACATTAAGTGGTCTGGGCACTCTTGTTGAAAATTATTGATCATACATGCAAAGGTTTACATCTGAGCTCCTTATTCACCCTCAATGTTAATTTTAACAGAGAAAAAACAATTCAAAACTTTATATACAGTATGAGTTCAGGCATTATTTTTAAGTTATAAAGATGTTAGTTAACAAATAAAAATAATACATGTTTATTATAGATAATAAACTTACTTTTGGAAAGTAAAGTATAAAAAGAAAAACCACTGATAATCTTATTTTGGTGTATTCTTACTTCGGTGTAATCTTATTTTGGTATAAATCTATGCCAAAATACTGATAGTATTATACCATTAGAGAAAATAGATCAATTCAGTCTCATTACAAAAGTGGTACCATGCTCTTTGGATAGTTTTGAATCTAGCTTTGAATACCTAATGCAATATTTTAACATTGTCCAAAGGCATTTTTCCTGAAAATTTTGTAAATACTTATATAGTATTCCAATGTTTGATATACCATAATTTATTTCACTATTTCCATCAGTGTTGCATATTTCACCTTGCTTGTAATTTTTCACTATTATAAATAATGTTGCAGTAAACCTCACTGTACTTAAATTTATACATATATTTATTATTATAACCTTAGGTATATACTACTTTAATAAATAACAATGAAGAATTTTTCTAAAAGAGGTAAAACTTCTGTGGATTCTTGCATGCTGACTCTTTCTAGAATGGTTTTCCTCAGTCATATTAAAAACTAAACTTTCCACAACTTTAAGCATAGTTTTTGTACAACACAGATCAGATTTTCCTTTATAATTACATATAGTTTCGAAATAACAGGACCACTATTTGTGTTCCTCCAACAGAGTACTCAAGATCAAAATTCTTAAGATTTTATTTTATTTTTTTCATGTGATTCGCTTTTATTTTGTTTTTTTTTTTTTTAACAGAAACAGATTTTATTTTATTTTCTTTTTTTTTTTTAATAATTGATTCACAGTGTTCTTTAGTTTCAGGTATACACCAAAATGATTCAGTTACACATATTATTTTCAGATTTTTTCCCTTATAGGTTATTACAGAATACTGAGTAGAGTTCCCTGTGCTATACGGTAGGACTTTGTTGCTTTTCTGATTTATATATAGGAGTGTATCTATTAATCTAATATCCCTAATTTATCCCTCTCCCTCTTTCCTCTTTGGGAACCATAAGTTTGTTTTCTATGTCTTTGGGTCTGTCCGTTTTGTAAATAAGTTCATTTATATCATTTTTTAAGATTTCACATATGTGATATCATATGTATTTGTCTTTCTCTGACTTTGTTCACTTAGTATGATCATCTTTAGGTCTATCCATGTTGCTGCAAATGGCATTATTTCACTCCTTTTAATGTTGAGTAATATTTCATTGTATACATGTACCACATCTTCTTTATTCATGCTTTCATTTCTTGGCTATTGTAAATAGTATTGCAATGAATATTGGTTTCTTTTTTTTTTTTTTTTAAGAATAAATTCTTAATATCATTAAATATCCAGTGATGTTTAAATTTCCAGTTGCCTTACACACCTCTTTTTTTTTTTTTTTTCCTTGCTAATTTTCTGTTTAGTTGATCTATCCATAGGTGTGAGTGGGGTATTAAAGTCTCCCACTATTATTGTGTTATTGTTAATTTCTCCTTTCATACTTGTTAGCATTTGTCTTACATACTGCGGTGCTCCCATGTTGGGTGCATATATATTTATAATTGTTATATCTTCTTCTTGGATTGATCCTTTGATCATTATGTAGTAACCTTCTTTGTCTCTTTTCACAGCCTTTGTTTTAGAGTCTAATTTATCTGATACGAGTATTGTGACTCCTGCTTTCTTTTAGTCCCTATTTGCATGGAACATCTTTTTCCAGCCCTTCACTTTCAGTCTGTATGTGTCCCCTGTTTTGAGGTGGGTCTCTTGTAGACAACATATGTAGGGGTCTTGTTTTTGTATCCATTCAGCCAGTCTTTGTCTTTTGGTTGGGGCATTCAACCCATTTATGTTTAAGGTAATTACTGATAAGTATGATCCCGTTGCCATTTACTTTATTGTTTTGGGTTCGAGTTTATACACCGTTTTTGTGTTTCCTGTCTAGAGAATATCCTTTAGTATTTGTTGGAGAGCTGGTTTGGTGGTGCAGAATTCTCTCAGCTTTTGCTTGTCTGAAAAGCTTTTGGTTTCTCCTTCATACTTGAATGAGATCCTTGCTGGGTACAATAATCTGGGCTGTAGGTTATTTTCTTTCATCATTTTAAGTATGTCTTGCCATTCCCTCCTGGCTTGAAGAGTTTCTATTGAAAGATCAGCTGTTATCCTTATGGGAATTCCCTTGTGTGTTATTTGTTGTTTTTCCCTTGCTGCTTTTAATATTTGTTCTTAAAAATATTTTAAGATTTTAGAATATATTATTGGGAGACCAAGAGTCATCATCTCTTATTTCAACTTTTAATCTTAAATCTCATCTTGGTTTTAAAGTTTAAAATGTATTGTCAAAAAGTTAAAAAAAAATATTAATTGAAATGCCCTCATGTCTAGAAGGTTGTTTTTGTTTCTTTCTTTCTTTTTTTAATGGGTGGGGTCAATAGAAGAGCACTTTATTTGCTTATAGACAAAATTCAACAGTTCAAATAAATAGTAAAATTTTCATACTTTCTTAATAACACAAATCTATTCTTAGCAAGTTTGTCATAGACGACTAAGTCAAAAGTGAATAAGCATGAAAACAAGATTTCTAATTCCTATTGTTTTTCCTAACCTTTATGTGTAAATACTTACCTGATAGGGTTTGGTAGTAAATTTATTTTCGAGTCTGATCTATGACAATTTAAAATTCACACTTCAACTTAATAATCCATATATTTGCAGTTTAAAAGTTACATTTTGGCATCACTGACTCAATGGACACGAGTTTGAGTAAACTTCAGGAGTTGGTGATGGACAGAGAGGCCTGGCATGCTGCAGTCCATGTGGTCGCAAAGAATCAGACACGACTGATTGACTGAACTGAACTGAACTGAACTTTGGTGACTGAAAGAGGAGGTTTATGGGATATTAACATTGTTTCATGTATTGACCAAGATGATTACAAAAGAGTGTTTATAAAGCAGAGGTTTATGGGATATTAACATTGTTTCACATGTTGACCAAGATGATTACAAAAGTGTGTGTATTTTGTAAAAATTTCTTCAGTTGTACTCCTAAAGACTTGTGCACAGTTCTTTATGTATTTAAGCTTAATAGAGTTCCTTTTAAAATTATATTTTAAGAGATTTCTTAAAGATATGAATCTCTACATTTTTTAATTTAAATACTGAACAATTAAAATTTGAATGGCTTTTCTTAAAAATTTAAGCTATGAAAACAATTTAAAACTGAGGTATGTAGTACAATTTTAGAGATACCCTTTATTCTCACATCTTTCTTGTAAGTTCAACAGATGTTTTGGAAAAAGTGGAGTATGATTCACTCTGCTGTTCAGCAGAAACTAACATAGCATTGTAAATCAACCATGATCCAATAAAAATTTTAAAAAACCAAATACATGTAAAACAACACAGACACCATTGTTCTCAATATGCAAAAGCACAAACCACGTAGACACCACCAAAGAGGCTCAACATGAAGCACTTTAAATGAAATGCTGCAGCTGATAAAATTAACATTCTTAATTATCTAAAAGGTTTCAACTTCTTAAACTATTTTCTAGTTGAATGCATTAAGGTTTCTTCTACCACCAATGTATCTCTGCTCTTCTGGGTTCTAACAATCAGTTGAACATTTCAGGCAACAAAGTCCACCAAACTTCAGAGAAACAAAGTTAAAATTAATGTGGGCATTACTCATTAGGATGTGCTATGAATGCAGAAATAAGGCAATTGTGTTTCTTTGGCAGGTTAAAGTTTTTTGCCGCCCCCCCCCAAACCTTGTATCTTAGTTTTCTGAATGTTGAGCTTTAAGCCAACTTTTTCACTCTCCTCTTTCACTTTCATCAAGAGACTTTTTAGTTCTTCATTTTCTACCATAAGGGTGGTGTCATCTGCATATCTGAGGTTATTGATATTTCTCCCCGCAATCTTGATTCCAGCTTGTGCTTCTTCTAGCCCAGCGTTTCTCATGATGTACTCTGCATATAAGTTAAATAAGCAGGGTGACAATATACAGCCTTGATGTACTCCTTTTCCTATTTGGAACCAGTCTGTTGTTCCATGTCCAGTTCTAACTGTTGCTTCCTGACTTGCAAACAGGTTTCTCAAGAGGCAGGTCAGGTGGTCTGGTATTCCCATCTCTTTCAGAATTTTCCACAGTTTATTGTGATCCACACAGTCAAAGGCTTTGGCATAATCAATAAAGCAGAAATAGATGTTTTTCTGGAACTCTCTTGCTTTTTTGATGATCCATCAGATGTTGGCAATTTGACCTCTGTTTCCTCTGCCTTTTCTAAATCCAGCCTGAATATCTGGAAGTTCATGGTTTACGTATTGCTGAAGCCTGGCTTGGAGAATTTCAAGCATTACTTTACTAGCATGTGAGATGAGTGCAATTGTGCAGCATATAGATGGGGAAACCGTGGCAGACTTTATTTTTCTGGGCTCCAAAATCACTGCAGATGGTGATTGCAGCCATGAAATTAAAAGACACTTACTCCTTGGAAGGAAAGTTATGACCAACCTAGCTAGCATATTAAAAAGCAGAGACATTACTTTGCCAACAAAGGTCCATCTAGTCAAGGCTATGGTTTTTCCAGTGGTCATGTATGGATGTTGGAGAGGGCAATGGCACTCCACTCCAGTACTCTTGCCTGGAAAATCCCATGGGCGGGGGAACCTGGAAGGCTGCAGGCCATGGGGTCGCTGAGGGTCGGACACGACTGAGCGACTTCACTTTCACTTTTCACTTTCATGCATTGGAGAAGGAAATGACAACCCACTCCAGTGTTCTTGCTTGGAGAATCCCAGGGATGGGGGAGCCTGGTGGGCTGCTGTCTATGGGGTCACACAGAGTTGGACACGACTGAAGTGACTTAGCAGTAGCATGTATGGATGTGAGAGTTGGACTATAAAGAAAGCTGAGTGCCGAAGAATTGATGCTTTTGAACTGTGGTGTTGGAGAAGACTCTTGAGAGTCCCCTGGACTGCAAGAAGATCCAACCAGTCCATCCTAAAGAAGATCAGTCCTGGGTGTTCATTGGAAGGACTGATGTTGAAACTGAAACTCCAATACTTTGGCCACCTGATGCAAAGAGCTGACTCATTTGAAAAGACCCTGATGCTGGGAAAGATTGAGGGCAGGAGGGATGACAGAGGATGAGATGGTTGGATGGCATCATCGACTCGATGGACATGGGTTTGGGTCGACTCCAGGAGTTGGTGATGGATAGGGAGGCCTGGTGTGCTGTGGTTCATGAGGTCACAAAGAGTCACACACGACTGAGAGACTGAACTGAACTGAACTGAAACCTTGTATCACATGGTATCAGATACAGGTGTTACAAATGAAGACAGAAACATATACACAATGGAGTATTACTCAGCCATTAAAAAGAATACATTTGAATCAGTTCTAATGAGGTGGATGAAACTGGAGCCTATTATACAGAGTGAAGTAAGCCAGAAGGAAAAACACCAATACAGTATACTAACGCATATATATGGAATTTAGAAAGATGGTAATGATAACCCTGTATACAAGACAGCAAAAGAGACACTGACGTATAGAACAGTCTTATGGACTCTGTGGGAGAGGGAGAAGGTGGGAAGATTTGGGAGAATGGCATTGAAACATGTAAAATATCATGTATGAAACGAGATGCCAGTCCAGGTTCAATGCACGATACTGGATGCTTGGGGCTGGTGCACTGGGACGACCCAGAGGGATGGTGTGGGGACGGAGGAGGGAGGAGGGTTCAGGATGGGGAAAAAAAAGAAAAAAAAAAAAAAGAAAGAAACATATTAGCCATGTGGGACATGCCCAACTTCCATTATGTAAAGAAATGCTACAATACAAAAAACCTCTTTAAATTGTTAATTATTTTAAATCACACAACTATGACTTTCTCTAATAAGTGTGTATAAACCATAGTATTTGATTAACCTTTTATTGCATTATGTCAATGAGTTTACCTCTGATTTGACATACTAAGTTTATCACTGTTCATCAGGAACATACTTACATGCTTAGATGCTCAACAAAGCCTTTTAAATCCTTTTCAAACTTTATCTAATGCTCTAAATGATCTTGGCATAACCTGGACTTAGCAGTAGCAGTAGCAGGGCTTTGTTGATATTACAGACCCATGAAACTAGGAATAAAATAACACTCCCCAGAAACACGGAGCAGGCAATGGCAACTCACTCCAGTACTCTTGCCTGGAAAATCCCATGGATGGAGGAGCCTGGTAGGCTGCAGTCCATGGGGTCGCTAAGAGTCGGGCACAACTGAGCGACTTCACTTTCACTTTTCACTTTCATGCATTGGAGAAGGAAATGGCAACCCACTCCAGTGTTCTTGCCTGGAGAATCCCAGGGATGGGGGAGCCTGATGGGCTGCCGTCTATGGGGTTTGCAGTGTTGGACATGACTGAAGTGACTTAGCAGCAATGAGTTTCCCTCTGATTTGACATAGTAAGTTTAAGTATATCACTGTTCATCAGGAACATACTTACATGCTTAGATGCTCAACAAAGCCTTTCAAATGCTTTTCAAACTTTAACTAATGCTCTAAATGATCTTGGCATAGCCTGGGCTTCGTTGATATTACAGACCCATGAAACTAGGAATAAAATAACACTCCCCAGAAACACAGAGAAGGCAACCCACTCCTTTTTGCCTGGAAAATCCCATGGGTGGAGGAGCCTGGAAGGCTGTAGTCCATGGGGTCGCACAGAGTCGGACACAACTGAAGTGACTTAGCAGCAGCAGCAGCAGCTGCCCCAGAAACATCATTTATACTGTTACCAATATACACGGTACAAAGCCAACATATCCATAAATATTTAAGCAAGTTTTCTAAAATGTTTCTCATCTATCCTATCTGTATGCAACAGCCCAGCACAAAGAAAATCACTAAGCACTTGCCCACATAATAAAATCAACTACTTACATTAGAGAGCAATTTTGCACTCCTCAGCCCACCTCCCTTCTCATGTAATCCTCTCTCTTTATTTTCTGGCCTCTAAATCCCATTAGCTGCCTGAATAGGGTGAAGTAGAATATACTTAGAAATTTAGGATCAAATTTAAAACCGCCACCTAGGCCCCAGTCAAGTGAAAATCCTGGTAACTCTCTCACAAAAGTGTCCTGAAATAGGGGTCTGACTGGGCACCCCAATGGCCCAACACCAGCCAGGGGTCTGAGAATTCCTAGACACCATGTTAACCCCCTCAGCTTGGCTTGAACCTATTCTTTTTCTTCTTCCATATTTTCTCTGGGTTATTCCAACCCACCTCTGTTTCTAACCTTGTCTTCTGGACACAAATGCTATAAAATTGTTTTCTAAAGACACATTTCACAGGATGATTTCATTCCACACAGTTTTCATTTCAGTACAATGAAGCAGCACAATGAATACAAGATTTAACAATGCCCTTTAGTATTTCATGAATGTTCAGTGGGTTGTTTTTTTTTTTTTCTTTCCTTTGTGAAACTTGGAACAAAATATTAATGAAACTTCAGAAAAACCAATTAAAGTATTACCTTTGGTTTTAAATTAACTAATCAATCAAGTAGTTCTATTTTAGAGGAGAAAACTTCTGAGTAGGTAGTACAGGGTTGAGGAGTGTGGGCTCTGAAGCCTGATAACTGGGGTTTTAATCTGCACTGTGCTAGGAACCAAATGTGACTTTAGGCAAATCACTCAGCACCACATGGAGACTTAGTTGGCTCATCTGTACAATGGGAACCACGGGACATACCTGCGAGCGTTGTTGCAAAGGTCTCACACTTTCACCCAGGAAAGCACTTGGAACAGTGCCTGGCAAGGAGTAACCATGCAGAAAACATTAGCCTTTATTAATATGTTAACCTGGAGGAAATATGAAGAAGAGCATAACTGTATATTCTCAGGGATAAGACATACCACTTTTCTCCAGAATCATCTTTCAAATTAATCTACACCCAAGACAATAATTATCATGATGAACCTGTGATTAAGTCTCAAGGCAGCATATATTTAGAGAACAAAGTACAAGGTAACTATCTTGCGAGAGCTTTGTGAAACGGTAATATGCATATAGAATGTCGAAGTAAAATATAGTAGCAGTTTCATTTTTAATCTTTCTCATTTTTTTTTAATGTGTAACAACAACACAGTTGTAAAATAAAGCTTTCTCCCTTTCCGAATATATGGGACATTTTGCAGGTATATTCTATTGTTTATTAAATTCTAAAACTTTAGTAGAAAAAGTAAAATATACACATACTCTTACAATAGTGTCACACAGAGTCTTTATTTATGACACATTTCTGAGTTTACCAACGCCAGGCTAAGTTAAATTCTGGGATTATTTGGTGACAGGGAGCAAACAAAATGCTGCACAATTCAACACTGCGGGGGGCGGGGGCGGGGGCGGGGGGACAAACACCTGGAGTGTCTTAAGTCGATGTACAGCTTGAACCTGACATTAAATACGTACGTTCAGTCAACCTCCGACACGGTAAGGGTCCTGAAGGGGAACGCCGGCCCCTCGGCCGCGCGGGAGCCGGGGCGGCGGGTTCGAGGCCGGGACGCGGCTGCCGCCCCGCCTCAGCGCGCGCTCGCGGCGCCGGAGCCCAGCGGGCGGGGCACGAGCCGAGCGGCCCGGGCGACCGGGTGAGGGCCGGAGTCTAGGAACTGAGGGCGTGTAAGTGAAAGGACGCGGGGGCTTTAAGGCGCTGGACGCACACGCCCGACCCGGGGCTGGCAGGAAGCGCCCACCTGGCCGCACGGGCAGCGAGGCGGCTGGAGGAGGGGCCCCTGCGCGCCCGGAAGCTGAAGAATTCCCCCCTCCGCCTGCCCGCGGACCGCGAAGTGAGACCCGCGGTTGTTCTTCACCGGCTCCGAAAATCCAGCTCAGCGTAGCCCAGAGGCCTCAACCCCATGATTTGTGCAAAACTGCCGGCGACAATCTTGTAAAATAGAAGAGCGTCCCTGGGTGGGCTCGAACCACCAACCTTTCGGTTAACAGCCGAACGCGCTAACCGATTGCGCCACAGAGACTCCGATGCGGTTACCACCTCCAGCCATAACCTTTATGAAGAATAATAAAGGCAGTGCATGAATGTTTCTTTCTTTTCTGCTTACTGATTCCTCTCATTAAAATCCAATTTTTCCAGTTAGCATTTCTAACCCTTTAATTCTATTTTCTACCTTTAAGCATACTGTAAAATTATAAAATACAGCAAGATCGAGCCGAATTTCATATTGCAAGAGAGTTAAAATACTGCTGTTACTCCCCACCCCCCTCCCGTTTGGAACGTTTTGTTTCAGGGAGTTAACTATTTATTATGTTCGTTTTATAGGGAAATAAAAATTTTAATCTTATGAGCTGAGAAACTTTCCTTTTGTTTCAAACTCTATCCGGTGCTTTGTTCACTAATCTTCATAATTTTCTTGTGTAGCATTCCCAAGGTCATCTGAATTGTATCTGCCTTCATTTTTATATTCAGGTATTATTAAAATAATCCGTATATACAATTCCCATTTGTTGTGTACTAATCTCTAAGTGCAATTACTCATCACTTACATTTTGTTATTGGGGAAAAGCTACAGCATTATTCTTTAATCTCTGTACACTGTAGTTAATTGCTAAATTCGCTCCCAAGTCTCCCTGAAATTAGCCTGTACACCTACATTTGAACTATGCCACTGAAAACATACATGTCACAGGATATTTACAACCCAATTTGAGGAAAGAGAAGTTAAAGAAGAAAAAAAAGTATGATTTATGATTAATGCCTGAAAATCCCTAACACAGAAACACCTGTGGCAAACACTACATCCCTGTAAATACACTATATGAAAATCTTACCCTTTGTGTGACTATATCCTGATGCCTTTTGAGATAATCTTCAAAACCCTAGACACTTCCCCCTCTTTCCGCCTCAGAGAATTGCTACTTTCCACTTGACAAATCTATATTTAAATTTTTAACAGTCACTAAATTGCTGTCTAGAATCCCTTGAGGAAGAATTCATATCTTGATTTATAGAAGTTGTATGTGGTGTGCCTTAGTCCAGTCAACATTTTGAGTTCCTGTGGCTTGATAAGACAACTTAAATTGGCTTTGGAACCTATTAGTGAAGTTCCTTGAAAGCACTGAGATATCAAACAGCTGTGGATTCATACCAAGCTGTACCACGCTGCCCTCAAAAAAAAAAAAAAAAAGATCTTTAAGAAATGCATTTGAAAATTTTGAATTAAAGAAAAATCCAGGAAGTACTTATAAAGAACATATAATGAATCTGCTTTCATTATATGATGCTACATCCATACTTAAACGTTTTATGTACCTGTTAATGTGAGCAAAAACTATGAGACACTGGTTTTTCTTCTCTGAATACCAAAATGAGTATTCTCTCCTTTGCTGTTGTGCTTGTTACTGTTCAGTTAGAACAGACTGCGACTAGTACCTCACCACCCTTTCATTCAATATTTACTCTGCTGCTTGAAATATTAGGGACAGTTCTATTCATGAGATTACCTAAAGCTCCAATCTCTTTTCCTCAGTTCAGTCATCATGCTAACATTCTAACTTTGAAAAAGAGAGATGCTGAAAAGGTTGATGAGAAAAAGAAATAATTGGCTCATCATACACTAATTAATTAGCTCACTGTATCCTAAAATTTTTTTTCTATGTGAAGATAGTTCTTTAAAATTTGGTCTTCAAGCCTAGTTCTGTGGTTGTTAATATTTTTAAGAAAATAAATTGCTATATCCACAGTTCATTAGCTTTGCCATTTTGTCTATTTGTAAATTCTTCAAAAGAACATATATTAAATGGAATATGAACATTTCACTCCCATGATGCATATCAAATGTAACTTCTATGCAAAATGCCCATTTACAAAAATAAGTGCATGTGTTGTCATCTAAATCTTTGTGATTATCTCATTTTAGGCCTTAATATCTATGCCCAGTTTTTAAAGCCAAATTAAGTCCACTGGATTAACTTCAGAAACACACATCATTTTTCCTTAAATTTCAGGATAACCCACAACAAATGATTCTTACAGCTTCATTAATACTTAGGGTCTTTATAATTGCTAAAAGTACAAAGGACTGGGCATTTTGCCCCCTTTTTGTATATTATATACAATGAACTGCAACTTTAACTCTTCCAAGAATGTGCCCTATCAAAGAAGCTGACCTCTGCAGATTAATGGGCCTCTATATTTTATTTCCATCTCAGAGAGGAAAAAAGAGAGAAAAAGAACATCTTGCAAATGGAATCCACCTATCTTGACATACAAGGCAAGATGGCTCACACTGATTTATAGACCTTCCTGGTATCATGATTCCAGTGCTCTCAGAAGCCATGCCTCCAATTTCAAACCAATAGAAGACGCAACCCACAGGATTTTCATGAACACAATTGTGCATGACCTTAATTCTTTTCAATTCCTGTATTTCAAAAGGACAGTGACTGAGTTGTTAAAAATGAAAAATCTTACGGCAAAAACCACCACAATATTGTAGAGCAATTAGCCCCCAATTAAAATAAATAAATTTTAAAAAATTAGAAAAAAGAAAAATCCAGTTAGTTAAAATTTAAAAAGAAATCCAGGGAGTTAGAGATTGGGACACAAGGAAATCAGTTAAAAGAGAATGTTGAACCAGCAGTCTCTAAAAGCAAGTAAAGAACTGAGACCCACTTTCAAAACTAACTGAAATCACATTTTAAAACTGCTATGCAGTAAAAGGGAGTCAGACCAAAGCCCTGGGAATAGCCTCCTCCTTGTGGCTATTATCCTGTAAATGGATTTTGAAACCTTGAATTAAAGTCAACTGAATCACTGTGAAGATTGTAGCTGTTAAAGAGCTGGTATGTAATGAACTGTTCACTCAATGAAACATTGACCATAACATCATTAGAGTTTTCAAAGGCATATAAACATTATACAGGTCATTTTTATTAAAAAAAAAAAAAAAAAAAAGCACAAGCAAGCTCAAATAAATCCATATTTGAAAGATTTGACAATATTTACAAAATGATTCATCCTAGAATATTGTAAATAACAAGTGCTCTTATATATTTAAAGTATGATCCCACCAAAAGGATGTTTTTCAAATATGAGATATCACAAACAAAGCGCAAGCTCAATGTTTATGAGAT